>NC_029787.2:118277032-118307498 GCF_000816755.2 Arachis ipaensis
GAGAGATATATATTATAAGAGAGAGATATTGCTCAGTAAAAAAAAGAGAGAATTATTATTGCTTGCTTGTTGTACATCAATTCTTTCAGACTTCTCTATTTATAGAGAAAAAGTATTGACTATTCCAAACGTCATTTAATTTCAGTTTGGCTTGGGAGCTTCATTTCTACATAGGGAAAATTAGCCGCCTATATAATAAATGGGCATTGACGAACGGATTTTTGCTAGTAATGAATTTTACAATAAATTCTCGTTGCAAGTATAGTTTCTAAACCAACAAATAATCCTTTCATGCAAAAAAATTGTTTATCACAAGTAACAAACCCAATAAAAATAAACCAAAATATTTAAATCTCGGGTCATCTTTCAAGAAATTGCAGGGAAGTATGTTACTATTGGTTATGAGATAGTATATTTTTGGGTTTTTGAAAGGTTGAACAAAGAATGTAAATGATAAGAAAATAAACTAATAATTATGAAAAGTCCTAGCAAGGATTGATAATTAGAAGTCCTATCCTCATTATAATCCTCAATTGTGACATCAATTGTCCATTGCTCCCACTTAGTTAACCTCTAATTATGAAGGAAAGTCAAGTGGATGAATAAATTTGATTCCTCAAGTCCTAGTCAACTCCTAAGGAAAGACTAGCTTTAGAGGGATTCAAATCAACTAGCAACTTTCAATTATCAATCAACAAAGGAGTTTGATAACTCAAGAGTTTCCAATTACTCAACCAAAGCCAAGAGGAGAAAAATCTATTCTAAAGTCCAACCAAGCATTTTATCAAACACTTGGGAGGCATAATATAAAAACATAGAAAAGCAATAAGAGATAATAAAATCCAAATAACCAATTGCAAGCATCAAGAACATAAACTGAAGAAAGCAATCATAAATATGAAATACCTCAAATTGCATTAAATAGAAAATCAAATCTAACATGAGAATTCATAAACTAAAGTGGATAAATAAAGTAATCAACAAGAGACATAGACAAACTAGAAAGCTAGAACAAATAAAAGTAGAAGAGAAACTAAGTTAAACTAAGATAGAAATCTCAAATTGAAAAGAACTAAAAAGAACCCTAAAACCTAGAGAGAGGAGAGAGCCTCTCTCCCTAGTAAACTACATCTAAAACCTAAAATTATGTGTATGAATGTTGTGTGAATGAATGCATGAATGATTCCCCCACTCTGCAGCCTCTAATCTGTGTTTCCGGGCTTGAAATTGGGCCAAAAGGAGCCCAGAAATCACCCCCATCATCTTCTGCAATTTCTGCACGTGGCAAATGTCACGCGTACGCGTACGCATGACGTACGCGTACGTCACGCGTACGCGTCGATAGTCTTCTGCGCGTATCACGCGTACGCGTACATCACGCGTGTGCGTTGCCTAACAGCATGGCAACTATTGCAAATTGCATCTCATTTCGAAGCCTCAAATGTTAGCTTTCCAACGCAACTGAAACTGTCTCATTCGGACTTCTGTAGCTCAAGTTATGATTGATTTAGTACGAAGAGGTCAGGCTTGACAGCTTAGCAATTCCTTCAATTTCTTGTATTCCTTCCACTTTTGCACACTTCTTTTTCATCCTCTAAGCCATTCCTTCCGTATAAACCCTGAAAACACTTAACACACATATCAATGCATCGAATGGAAATAAAAGAGGATTAATAATTAGCAATTTTAAGGCCAAAGAAGCATGTTTTCAATCAAAGCATGGAATCAGGAAGGAAAAATGTAAAACATGCAATTTATATGAATAAGTGTGCAAAGACTTGATGAAAACCACTCAATTTAGCACAAGATAAACCATAAAATAGTGATTTATGAATCTCCCCACACTTAATATTAGCATGTCCTCATGCTAAGTTCAACGAGATCAAAAGAATAAATGGGGGGGAGGGGGGAAGTAAGACTCATGTAATGCAACCTATGTATGTGAATGCAACTAAATGCTAAGATGTTTCTATCTACTTGGTCAAAAGTAAACAAGTTCTCCAAGACAAATATAAATTAGATTTCACTAATTCAAATCATACAATAAAAGACAAGTAAACTTGTAAGAAGATAGCTCATGAAAGCAGGGAACATAGAATCAAGCATTGAACCCTCACTGGTAGAGTATATGCACTATAATCGCTCAAGTGTCTAGGGTTAATCCGCTCTACTCTTCTCTAGTCATGGTTTCTAAAATCTTGTTCTTCATCTAACCAATCAACAAATATTTAGTGTACCAATGCAAACATCAAGAGGTCTTTTCAAGGTTGTAATGGGGCTAAGGTAAGGGTGAGGATACATGTATGACCAAGTGAGCTATAATATGAATATTTGACTAACCTAAGTTTTCACCTACATACACACACTCTATATATATGAAATTATTCCTAGCTACCCATAATCTCACTTTTGTATGTTTCACATACTCATGTATCAAATTTTCTTTAATTTCACCACATATGCATTGATTTTTTATTAAACTTAATATTGAGATAATTTTGTCTCCTATTTATTTATTTATATTGAAATAAAAAAATTTATTTTTTTATTTTTTTATGGACATGAAAGCAAACATAACATATCAATGCATATGGTTTTTCTGGTCTCACATGAGTATGCACCCAAATTTCCAATAATAAAATATAACACTTTTCTATCAACCCAAGTTTCCACAAATTTCTACACTTGGTTAACACACAATCTCTATCTTAAGCTAACCAAAGATTCAAATGGGGTAATTAATTATTTTTTCGCTTAAGGCTATTGATGTGGTAATGTAAAGAACAAATGGGGATTAAAAGGCTCAAAGTGGCAACAAGGATAATTGAAATGGTAGGCTATTTGGGATAAGTGAGCTAATGACAATTAATGGCCTCAATCATATGTATGCATGCAAATACACTAATGGACATATAGAATGGAACAAACCATAGATTGCAATCATAGAGAAGAAAACACACAAGAATAAAAATCATGGTTAAATAATGTAACCATATAATTAAGCTCAAAATCTCACAGGTTGTGTGTTCTTAGCTATAAAACATGTTCCAAATTACAATTTTCAAACAAGTTTAACAAAAAAATTTTAAATTAAATTAATGAAATGCTATAAAAAGGTTCTTGAAAAAGAACTTATCACTCCAACTGAGTAGTGGTAGAAGAATATGCACAAAATCAAACAAACATGCAATCAAACATGCAAATGCAACAACTAATTTAACAAGAAAAATTAAACATTGGTGTTAAAATAGGAAGTAACTAACCCACGAAAGTCGGTATCGACCTCCCCACACTTAAAGATTGCACCGTCCTCGGTGCATGCTAAGATGTGCAAGTGGACAGGCTGCTACAACTGATGCTTTTCTCCAAAGATTGTGCAGATGGACTTGTCGGTTGCCCCATTAAGAAGCTTTTCCTCTCCCTTCTTGGTGGCCATCCTGAAAGAAGAGAAAAAAGGAAGAAAAGTAACCCAGAAATAAAGATAAGAAAACAAATAAAGTATGGGTGGGTTAATGCCAAATAATAAGGGTCTCAATTACATGGTAGCTACAACATGCAAGTGAGAAAATAGTAGAAGCAAATGGCATATCAATAGTGCAAAAATTTCAACAATGGAGAAGAGATAGTAGGTAATGAAAGACAGTATAAATTCATGTAAATGCAAAAGAAACACATGTATCATAAAATATTGGCATTGACAGATAAATAATATCACCCAACAGTATAAAACAAGTCACTAAGCACCAAAATAATGTAAGAAAAGATGCAATAGTTGAATAAGAACATTCAACACCGAAGAAAAAGTATCAGATTTATAAAAGAAAAAGAAAACATGCACAAAATTAAAATGCAATGAGTGAAGGTATGCAAATGCAATAAGGAAAATAGAATGAAAGAGAGTAAGGGTGAGAGGTTAAAGAAATGAATAAGAAGAAAGTAAGAAAGGAGGAAGAAAGAAGGAGAAATGAGAGAAGAAAGAAATAAGAATTGAAAAACAGGGCGTGACGCGCGTGTGAAAACGGACACGGCCATGCGAAGCGTAAGCGTCTGGCACGCGTACGCGTGGGTGGTCTGAAAGCGAAAAGATGCGCACGCGTCAGGGACGCGTACGCGTGGGTGATTTTGTGCCTCTAGCACAGTGCCAGCCCCAGACCATCACAACTCTCTGTTCAGCACGCTATTTACGCCGATTGCCATATCCACATGTGCGCGTTCTTGACGCGTACGCGTGGATTGCCAAGGTTGCAAGTGACGCGCACGCGTGATGTACGCGCACGCGTGATGTACGCGTACGCGTGATGTATGCGTACGCGTGGTCTTGCTTGTGCATAGAGCACGCTTCCTGACCCACTCCCGCGCAACTCTCTGTTCAAACTTAATGTTTTTCGCACTCACATATGACGCGTGCGCGTCCTAGACGCTTGCGGGTCGAATGAGTTTTTTTTTTTAATATACAGACAGCAGGTGATGATGCAGAAATTATGAATGAACACTGATAAAAATAAAATAAAATAAAACTAAGAATAAAAATAAAAGATCATATCATGGTGGGTTGTCTACCACCTAGCACTTTTAGTTAAAGTCCATAATTTGGATATTTGGTGAGCTCCTTGTCATGGTGGTTTGTGCTTGAACTCATCTTGAAATTTCCACCAATGCTTGGACTTCCAATAAGCTATAACATCTCCAAGTGAATTCACCAAGCCTTGATGAAGTTCTTCACAAGCTTCGAGCTCCCAAAGTTGATTCTCTTGTATGCCGGGATCCCAAATTTTGTTTCTGCACCCGTCTTTAAGTTGATCATCATGATTCCATCTGGGTGGTTTAGCCTTGGAATTCTCATTTAAGCACCCAAACATCCTCCTAGACCCAATCAATTGAGAATGATGCCAACCCTTACAATTAGGCCTTGAGCTTCCAATCATAACGCACTTAGGATGCTGTTGCCAACCATTAACCATCTCCTTTTTACTCTTAAAACCGAAGATAGCTCTAAGTTGTCCATCCGTTTCAAGTAGACCATATTCAAGTGGGAAGATAGAGTTTAAGGATAAGAACTTTACCCACTTGAATGTTGTGTTGGATGGTAATGGCTTGGGGGAAAGTATCTTTAGTGCTGGCCTTGCCAATGTATGCTTCACTCTCTTAGGCTCCTCTTTGATTATCTCCACCTCTTGACACACTTCTGCAATATTAACATCTTCCTCTTCAACCATGATATGCCTTGGAGGTTGTACACCCTCTTCAACATCAAATTCAAATGTCTTGGACGGAGGCTCTATGACTTGAGTTTCCCATGGAGGTTTCGCATTTACTAAGTCCTCAACCACTTCCTCTTCCTCGATAAGTTTGATTTTCTCCACTTGCTCTAGTACAAAATTCAACTCCTCCTTGATAACTTCCACCTCTTGACAACTTTCTTCAAGGGTCTCTCCTACCTCCACCTTTTGGGCCTCCTCTTGCTTCTCTTGAAGTATGTATGCGTGAACCCGATCCATTACGTCCCTAAGACGATCCCTTCTCTCTTGTTCTGTGTCAATAGCGTAATTGGAATCATGTTGCTCTTGGCTTACTGGAGATGGGTGAAAAGTAAGTGCACCAGAGCTTGGAGATTGAGTATTGGGGGTAAAGGATGGATCCATACGGGATATAAGAGCTTGGAGAGTAGAAGTGAGACCGGTGATAGTAGAGATGAGTGTGGTTTGAAGCTCCTATTGTCCTTGGCGAATAACACTAAAGGTATCATCCATGGGAGCTTGGGGTGGATAGGAGGGTTCATTTGTTGGGAGAAAGGGCTCATAATAGGAAGGTGGTTCCCCTTGGTAAGGATATGGAGATGGTGTATATTGAGGTGGTGGTTCTGGGTATGGTTCATATGGTTTGTATGGTGGTTGGTGTGGTGGATGAGGGTTAGGATCATATGGAGGTGGATGGTGGAAAGGGGCTTGTGAGTATGATGGTTTAGAGCTATGTTGAGGAGGGGGTTCATAGGCATATATGGTGGGGCTTGTTGGTAACTACAAGGAGGTCCACCATATCCATTGGATTGATATGCACCTTGGAATGGTTCTTGCTCATAGTAAGTTGGTGGAGGTTGTTGCCAAGAGGGTTGATCAGATCCTTGTGGCCCCTCCCATCTCTGATTGTCCCAACCTTGATGCATGTTCTCATTGTAGCTTCCATTCCCTACAACATAATTGTGACCAAACTCATAGCCAAAGGGGTGAGAATTCATAGTAGCAAGTAAAAATAAAAACTAATAAGAATTAATGAAAATAAACTCCTAAAACTAGAAACACTAACAAAGAAACGAAAAAGCAAAATTATTCACAGTATTCACAATAACCAATAATAAGGCACACGTTTGTAATTCCCCGGCAACGGCGCCATTTAACGAATGGATTTTTGCTAGTAAAGAATTTCACAATAAATTCTCGTTGCAAGTATAGTTTCTAAACCAACAAATAATCCTTTCATGCAAAAAAATTGTTTGTCACAAGTAACAAACCCAATAAAAATAAACCGAATTATTTAAACCTCGGGTCGTCTCTCAAGGAATTGCAGGGAAGTATGTTACTATTGGTTATGAGATAGTATATTTTTAGATTTTTGAAAGGTTGAACAAGGAATGTAAATGATAAGAAAATAAACTAATAATTATGAAAAGTCCTAGCAAGGATTGATAATTAGAAGTCCTATCCTCATTATCATCCTCAATTGTGACATCAATTGTCCATTGCTCCCACTTAGTTAACCTCTAAAAATGAAGGAAAGTCAAGTGGATGAATGAATTTGATTTCTCAAGTCCTAGTCAACTCCTAAGGAAAGACTAGCTTTAGAGGGATTCAAATCAACTAGCAACTTTCAATTATCAATCAACAAAGGAGTTTGATAACTCAAGAGTCTCCAATTACTCAACCAAAGCCAAGAGGAGAAAAATCTATTCTAAAGTCCAACCAAGCATTTTATCAAACACTTGGGAGGCATAATATAAAAACATAGAAAAGCAATAAGAGATAATAAAATCCAAATAACCAATTGCAAGCATCAAGAACATAAATTGAAGAAAGCAATCATAAATATGAAATACCTCAAATTGCATTAAATAAAAAATCAAATCTAACATGAGAATTCATAAACTAAAGTGGATAAATAAAGTAATCAACAAGAGAAATAGATAAACTAGAAAGCTAGAACAAATAAAAGTAGAAGAGAAACTAAGTTAAACTAAGACAGAAATCTCAAATTGAAAAGAACTAAAAAGAACCCTAAAACCTAGAGAGAGGAGAGAGCCTCTCTCCCTAGAAAACTACAGCTAAAACCTAAAATTATGTGTATGAATGTTGTGTGAATGAATGCATGAATGATTCTCCCACTCTGAAGCATTTAATGTGTTTTCGGGTTTGGAATTGGGCCAAAAGGAGCCCAAAAATCGCCCCCAGCGTCTTCTGCAATTTCTGCACGTGGCGCATGTCACGCATACGCGTACGTCACGCGTACGCATACGCGTCAATGGTCTTCTGCGCGTGTCACACGTACGCGTACATCACGTGTGCGTGTCGCCTAACAGCATGGTAACTATGGAAAATTGCATATCATTTTGAAGCATCGGATGTTAGCTTTCCAACGCAACTGAAACCGCCTCATTCAGACCTCTGTAGCTCAAGTTATGATCGATTTAGTACGAAGAGGTCAGGCTTGACAGCTTAGCAATTCCTTCAATTTCTTGTATTCCTTCCACTTTTACATGCTTCCTTTCCATCCTCAAAGCCATTCCTGTCATGTAAACTCTGAAAATACTTAACACACATATCAAGGTATTGAATGGTAATAAAAGAGGATTAATAATTAGCAATTTTAAGGCCAAAGAAGCATGTTTTCAATCAAAGCACAGAATCAGGAATGAAAAATGTAAAACATGCAATTTATATGAATAAGTGTGCAAAGACTTGATGAAAACCACTCAATTTAGCACAAGATAAACCATAAAATAGTAGTTTATCAAGCATCCACATCCTTTGAACTTATCACAACACTCCTACTTGGATGACCATTTAGGATTATTGCCTTGTTAAAACCTTACTAAAGAAAAACCCTGTGGGAAAAAACCTTAGTGAAGGAAAAAGAGTACAATATTCTTTAGTGATGGGGACTGCCTCATTAAAAACCTTGTCAATAAAAATCTAATGGGAAAAAAACCTGACCAAGGAAAGAAAGAGTACAATCTCCCCCTCTTGTCGACATCAATTGATGTCTTGAAATCGGCGCATCCCATTCTCATGTACCAATCTTTCAAAGGAGGATTTTGGGAGTGACTTTGTAAATAAATCTGCCAGATTGTCACTTAAGCAGATCTGTTGGACATCAATTGTCTATTGATTTTGAAGATCATGAGTGAAGAATAATTTAGGAGAAATATGCTTTGTTCTATCACCTTTGATATATCTGCCTTTAAGTTGAGCAATACATGCTGCATTATCTTCAAACAGGACCGTTGGAGCTATCTTCTGATCAATCAGTCCACATGATGACAGAATATATTGGATCAAACTCCTCAACCAAAAACACTCGCGACTAGCTTCATGTATCGCTAGTATTTCAGCATGATTAGAGGATGTTGCTGCAATCGTCTGTTTTGTGGACCTCCATGATATAGCTGTACCACCATATGTGAATAGGTATCCTGTTTGAGATCTCCCTTTATGTGGATCAGACAAGTATCCAGCATCTGCATAGCCAACTAGTTGTGACTTGGATCCATAGGGATAAAACAATCCCATATCAACCGTTCCATGAAGATATCGAAAGATTTGTTTGATTCCACTCCAATGTCTTCTGGTTGGAGAGGAACTATATCTTACTAGTAAATTCACAGCAAATGATATATCGGGTCGTATATTATTAGCAAGATACATTAGCACTCTAATTGCACTAAGATATGGTACTTCAGGACCAAGGATATCTTCATTTTCTTCTTTAGGACAGAATTGATCCTTTTCCACATCCAAAGATCTTACGATCATTGGGGTACTCAAGGGATGTGATTTATCCATATAAAATCTTTTCAAGATCTTCTCTGTATATGTTGTTTGATGAATAAAGATCCCATTTTTTATATGTTTGATCTGCAGGCCGAGACAAAATTTAGACCTTCCAAGATCTTTCATCTCAAACTCTTCTTTTAGAGTTTTTATAATTGTTGGAATCTCTTCAGGAGTTCCAATGATATTTAAATCATCAATGTACACAGCAATTATAATGAATCCAGATGCAGATTTCTTTAAGAAAACACATGGACAGATATCATCATTCTTGAATCCATTTTTGGCTAGATACTCAGTAAAACGATTATACCACATTCGTCCAGATTACTTTAGACCATATAAAGATCTTTACAATTTAACTGAGTATAACCCCTGCGAATATTCTTTGGATGGTTTAGATATCTTCAGTCCTTCAGGAACTTTCATATAGATATCACGATCTAATGAGCCATATAAATAGGCTGTTACCACATCCATTAAATGCATATGCAGTTAATAAGCTTCTCCGGACCATACAAGTGCACGCCGAGCCCGCCAAAAGGTTTGGTTAAAATATGCCAAATTTCACCAAGTATACAAATCGAACCCAACCATACATACCCCCCAATTATATCTTCCAAATCGTCCACACTAACAATCCATCCCTCTCTTCCAAAAGGTGATTTTAGTAAATAACCAAATATAATACTTGGACTAAGGGTCAAGTTGGTAATTTTTCTTAACGCAATGTTATCGCATCCACTACAGGGGAATACGTTTCTTCATAATCTATACCGTGCCTTTGTGAAAAACCTTGTGCCACAAGTCGGGCTTTGTAGCGCACAACTTCGTTTTTCTCATTTCGTTTTCTCACAAATACCCATCGGTATCCAACAGGTTTTACATCTTTTGGTGTACGAACTACAGGTCCAAAGACTTCACGTTTTACAAGTGAGTCTAGTTCAGCCTTCATGGCTTCTTTCCATTTTGGCCAATCATTTCTTTGTCGACATTCTTCGACTGATCTTGGCTCAATATCCTTACTTTCATGCATGATATTTAATGCCACATTATATGCAAATATTTCATTGACAATTGTCTTATTTCGGTCCCATTTCTCTCCTGTAAAGACATAATTTATCGAAATCTTGTCATTTTCACAATTTTTAGGTACCTGAACGTCTTCTGGCGTTAAAACTATATCAGAATTTTAGACAACTGTAGGTGCCTTTACTGTGTCTTTGTCAACAGGGATAGTATTTACCTCTTTTCTCTTTCGAGGATTTTTGTCTTTGGAACCGACAGGCCTGCCACGCTTCTGGCATGAATTTGTTTCAGTGGTTATTTGTCCTATTGAGACATCAATTTGAATTGGGGCATTTTCCGCTGGTATATACGACTTGGTTATCCTCTTTGTATCAGAAAATGCATCAGACAATTCATTTGCTATTCTTTGCAAATGTATAATCTTTTGAACTTCTAGTTCACATTGCCCTGATCGAGGATCTAAATGCATCAACGATGATGCATTCCAATTTAGTTCCTTTTCAAGAAGCTTACTCTCTCCCCCTAATGTTGGAAATTTTGATTCATCAAAATGACAATCCACAAACCGGACTTTAAATACATCTCCAGTTTGTATCTCAAGATACCTCACTATAGAGGGAGAATCATATCCAACATATATCCCCAATTTTCTTTGGGGTCCCATTTTGGTGCTATTAGGTGGTACAATGGGAACATATATCGCACTCCAAAATATTCTTAAATAGGAAACATTTGGCTGCTGGCCAAAAGCTAATTGCATAGGAGAGAACTGATGGTAACTCGTTGGCCTCAAACGAATAAGTGATGCGGCATGTAAAATAGCATGCCCCCAAACCGAGGTTGGGAGATTTGTTCTCATAAGTAAGGGTCTAGCAATTAATTGGAGGTGTTTAATAAGAAATTCTTCTAACCATTTTGTGTGTGAACATAAGCTACTGGATGTTCAACACTTATTCCATTAGCCATACAATAAGCATCAAAAGCTTGGAAAGTAAATTCACCAGCATTATCAAGATGAATTGCTTTGATTGGATTTTCTGGAAATTGTGCTTTTAATCGAATAATTTGAGCCAGTAATCTCGCAAATGCCAGGTTGCGAGAAGACAATAAGCACACATGTGACCATCTCGAAGATGCGTCTATCAGGACCATAAAATATCTAAAAGATCCACATGGTGGATGAATAGGTCCACATATATCGCCTTGAATCCTTTCGTTCTAGGAATTCAGGGGACTCAAATCCAATCTTTACTAGTGATGGTCTTAAAATTAACTTCCCTTTAGAACATGCAGCACAACAAAATTCACTAGTTTTAATAATCTTTTGGTTCTTTAGTAAATGTCCATGAGAGTTTTTAATAATTCTCCTCATCATGGTTGTTCCCGGATGACCCAATCTATCATGCCAAGTTATGAATTCATTTGGGCTAGTAAACTTCTGGTTTACAATGGCATGTGATTCGATTGCATTAATGTTGGTATAATACAACCCAGATGAAAGTGAGGGTAATTTTTCTAATATAACTTTCTTATTTGAATCATGAGTTGTGATACATAAATACTCATGATTTCCCTCATTCATTGTCTTAACATGATATCCATTTCGGTGAATATCTTTGAAACTCAACAAGTTCCTCAGGGACTTGGTAGATAATAGTGTATTATTTATTATAAATTTTGTTCCTCCAGGAAACAAAATTATAGCTCTTCCAGAGTCTTCTATCACACTGCCTGAGCCAATAATATTATTAACATATTCCTCTTTTGGCACAAGATGGGTAAAATATATATCACTTTTGAGAATGATGTGCGAACTTGCACTATCCGCAAGGCATATATCTTCATTATATATCCTTGCCATTTCTTCAAAGACAAATAATAATAATAAAGTGATTAGTATGCACAGTTAAATTGAATACTTGATTGAAATTTTTTTCTAAGAAACACTGTACATAAAAATAATGTCATATACTAAAATTTTATTTTAAAACTTGACACATTTAATGATTTCAAAATTCATAAACATTAATATTTCATTATTTATATACATCACATTTGAAACTTAAATACATAGAAAATAAAACTTAACAATAAGTTCTTTACATTATTTATTTACGTAGATACTGTTCATACCCTGGGTCGAGCTGTCCGACCCGGGATGTTTAGCGACAAGGCGACCGACCTCTTCAGGTCAGACTATCCGACCTCTTCTCAAAGAGCTCGGCCAAATTTCCAGGAAAGCCCAATAAAGGGCTCAGATAGAAGAACACGACCCAAATCCAAAGGCAGCCCAAGCCTATAGAGATAAGGGCAGTTCCCTTGAAGATAAGATAAGATAAGATAACTATCTTATCCCCAGAAAGGTCATCCTCTACTATTATAAATACACTGGAGCACCCAGGTATAACTCATACTCTGATTCCACAAAAAACCTGCTTAATACCCTTGCTAACTTAAGCATCGGAGTCCCTTGCAGGTACCACCACCCTCCGGTAACAAAGGATCAGCAGCATAGCCAGTTCAACAAGCCAAACACGTCAGCTCCGACCAGTACAGAAGATCTCGTTCGAGATCGACCTACAGTTTCAGGTAACCCTCGGAATATTGGCACCGTTGCCGGGGACTCTGGAAGTCATTCCACCACCATGGCAGACGACCATGACAACGACCACGACTCGGATCTAGAAGATAGAACGCCGCACAAAAATGCAGACACTACACCAAAAGATATCCCGCAACCTAACGGAGATAAGAGTTCACCAAACCTGGGAGCCCTGGAGGCGCTTCAAGACCATTTAAAACAACTTGAAAAAGAAGCCCAACATCAACGAGAAGCTGGGAAAGACTTACAAAGGGAAATAAGGCGACGCCGGGAATTAGAAGACAAACTTCTAAAACTTGAAGCCGATCTCAAGGCCAAAGCTACTTGATCCACTCATGAGGATAGCTCCCGCAAGGACCAAGATCCATTCACCAAGGAGATCATGAAGACCAAAATTCCAAAAGACTTTAAACTCCTGGATATGACTTTATACGATGGCACGGCAGATCCCAGCCATCACATCAGTAATTTCAGGAGTCGAATGTACCTCACCGACGCCTCAGACACAATCCGCTGTAAAGCCTTCCCGACAACCTTAACAAAAACGGCGATTAAGTGGTTCGAAAATCTACCCCCTAGGTCCATCTCAAGCTTCAACGACCGACCTAGCCAAGAAGTTTCTAGCCAGATTCTCTATCCAGAAAGACAAAACCAAGCACGCCCCAAGCCTACTAGGGATCAAACAAGGAGATCAGGAGAGTCTCCGCAGCTACATAGAAAGATTCAACAAAGCACGTCTAGACATACAAAGTCTACCAACAGAGGCCGCCATTATGGGTCTTATCAATGGCTTGCGAAAGGGAGCTTTTAGCCACTCTATATCGAAAAACATCTCATATCTCTGAACGAAGTGCAAGAACGAGCAGAGAAGTACATCAACATGGAGGAAAACTCTCGACTAGGAGAGACCTCAAAATCCAGATTCTCCAACTCCTCCCGAAATAAGGACAAAGAATTTAAGAAAAAAGAGGATCAACATGGGGAAAAGATCAAAAAATACCACAATTATACCCCTCTTCGGGTGTCTCTTGTGGATGTCTATAGAGAAGTATGCCATACTGAAAAGATACCTCCAGCTCGACCACTCAAAAGCAAAAAAGGAGGAAGAAACCGGGCTTAATATTGTGAATATCATCGAATCTATAGACATTCCACCAACGAATGTTTTGACCTAAAAAATATCATAGAAAAACTGGTAAGAGAAGGAAAGTTAGATCGGTATTTAGCCAGCCGAGCAGACGATCCAAGAAAAAGAAGAAGGGACGAAGATGTCAGACGGTCTGAACGACCATCTCGTTCGCCCGAGAGACATGTTCACATGATACACGGAGGATTTGCGGGAGGAGGTATCTCCAAATCATCTCGCAAAAGACATCTTAAAGATGTATATCATGTCGAGGGAAAAGAGGAAGCACCCGACATCCCCACAATCACTTTTACCAAAGAGGATGCAGCTGGCATTATCTTGGGACATGACGATCCCATGGTCATCACATCATATTGGCCAACGCAAATCTCCACCGCACACTGGTAGACCAAGGAAGTTCGGCCGACATCTTGTTCAAAAGAGCATTCGACAAACTCGGCCTGGAAGAAAAAGAGCTCAGAGCATATCCAAACAACCTGTTCGGGCTGGGAGATACTCCAATCCTACCACTTGGGTACATCTCATTACACATGAACTTTGGAAAAGGAAATTGGTCAAGGACACTTAATATAGACTACATCGTGGTCGACGTGAGTTCAGCCTACAATGCCCTAATAGGTCGGACAACGTTAAATCAGCTCGGCGCAGTAGTCTCAACCTACACCTGTGCATGAAATTCCCAACCACAGAAGGAATAGCTACAATAAAAGCAGATTAGAAGACGGCGCGCCGCTGTTATAACGAAAGTCTAAACCTCAGGGGCAGAGGAGAAGAACTCCACACCATCGAACTTGGTGGAGTTCGAGAAAGGGAAGAACTCCGTCCACAACCTGAAGGCGAAGTAGAAAAAGTCCAAATCGGAGATGTCCCAGACAAAACAACCAACATTGGAACAATCCTAAAAGGAGATATAAAAGAATCACTCGTACGGTTCTTACGAGATAACGTCGACCTCTTTGCATGGAAGGCTGCAGACATGCCGGGCATAGACCCTAAGTTAATGTGCCACAAGCTGGCAATCTACCCAGGATCTCGGCCAGTACAGCAGAGGCGTAGAAAGCTCAGACCAGAATGATCCCAAGCTGTGGAAGAGCAGGTACAAGCCCTATTGGAGGCAGGATTCATAAGAGAAGTCAAGTACCCACTATGGTTAGCTAACGTCGTCTTGGTGAAAAAATCAAATGAGAAGTGGCGGATGTGCACCGACTACACTGATCTCAACAAAGCCTGCCCAAAGGATCCATATCCACTCCCAAGTATCGACGCTCTGGTGGATGCCTCCTCTGAATGCAAATACCTCTCGTTTATGGACGCTTACTCAGGATACAATCAAATCCCGATGTACCCACCCGATCAAGAAAAAACCTCATTTTTAACCCCAAAAGCAAACTACTGCTACATCGTCATGCATTTTGGACTCAAAAACGCGGGAGCTACTTATCAGAGATTAATGAATAAGGTCTTTACAGACCACATCGGGAAAATCATGGAAGTCTATGTGGACGACATGTTAATAAAGACCCAAAGTGAAGAGACGTTACTGTCCGACCTAACCCAAGTATTCAACACTATAAGAAGGCATGGCATGCGACTTAATCTTGCAAAATGCACCTTCGCAGTAGAAGCTGGCAAATTCTTAGGTTTTATGCTCACACAAAGAGGAATCGAGAAAAATCCAGATAAAATTCGGGCCATACTCGACATGAAGAGCCCGACTTGTGTCAAAGAGGTACAACAACTCAATGGAAGGTTGGTAGCCTTGTCCAGATTTCTAGCTGGATCGACAATAAGATCTCTCCCCTTCTATGCCACTCTAAGAAAGGGAAAGAGATTTGAATGGACAACGGAGTGCGAGCAAGCTTTCCAAGATTTCAAAAGATTCCTGGGACAACCACCTATTCTAACTCACCCACGGGAAGGAGAACCATTTATATTGTACCTCGCAGTAGGAAATCGGGCAGTAGCCTCAGCACTGGTCCGAGAAGATGACCGCGGACAACAGCCCATATACTTCATCAGCAAAGCACTACAAGGATCCGAGCTGAACTACCAAAAAATAAAAAAATTCGCCTATGCTCTCATATTAACATCTCAATGACTTCGCCCATATTTTCAAGCCCACACCATTAGGGTTCGAACCAACCAACTCATAAAAGGGATCTTACAGAAAACAGACTTAGCAGGCAGAATCTTGCAATGGGCAGTCGAATTGTCCGAATTCGACCTTCAATACGAAGGTCAGACAGCCATCAAATCGCAATATCTGGCCGACTTCATTGCAGAATTTACAGACACCCCGGAAATCCCTACAGAATGGAATCTCTATGTAGACGGTTCCTCAAATAAAACTGGAAGTGGTGCAAGTGTGATAATTGAAAGTGACCAGGGAACCCAAATTGAACTTTCCCTCAAATTCGGGTTCCCTACCTCAAACAACCAAGCTGAATATGAGGCGCTACTAGCTGGTTTGAAGCTGGCTAGGGAGGTTGGAGCTCAAAAGCTTATCATCTTCAGCGACTCGCAAGTAGTCACCTCACAAATAGCAGGGAGCTACAAAGCCAAAGATCCCACCATGAAAAGGTACTTGGACAAAACTAGGGAACAGCTCGGACAACTCGGGGAATATGAGGTCCGCCACATACCCCGAGAACAGAATGCCCGAGCTGATGCACTCTCAAAATTAGCCAGCACTAAACCAGGGGGCAACAATAGAAGCCTCATCCAGGAAATGCTGCAGAACCAATCAATCTCGGAAGAAGAAAAAGTCCTAGCCATAATAGATCTGGATCAAGGATGGATGACTCCCATAATTAACTACCTCAAAACAGAAATACTCCCTACAAATGAAAAGGAGGCAAAGAGGTTAAAACGGGAGGCACAATACTACACTATCATAAATAATACTCTATACAAAAGAGGGGTTTCAATACCATTGTTAAAATGTGTGCCGACTTCCAACACAAAGGAAGTTTTAGAAGAAGTACATAGTGGCATCTGTGGCAATCATCTCGGAGCGCAGGCACTTACCAAAAAAGTATTCCGGGAAGGATTTTATTGGCCAACTCTACAAAAGGAAGCCACATAGTTCGTAAAGACATGTCCACCATGTCAGAAACACGCCAATTTTCACATCTCCCCGCCAGAAGAACTCATCAGTGTAACCTCACCTTAGCCATTCGCAAAATGGGGACTCGACCTTTTCGGACCTTTCCCTCAGGGATCGGGACAAGTCAAATTTCTCATAGTAGGGGTAGACTATTTCACAAAATGGATCGAGGCAAAACCTCTAGCTAACGCCACTGCTCAAAGAAGTCGAAAATTCCTATATAGAAATATTGTCACAAGGTTTAGGGTTTCACACTCCATCACCATGGACAATGGCACTCAATTTACAGATACAGGCTTCAGAAAATTGGTGGCCGATCTGAACATAAAATACCAATTTACATCCGTAGAACACCCCCAGACCAACGGGCAAGCGGAAGCTGCTAACAAAGTCATATTGGCCGGGTTAAAACGGAGATTACAGGATGCAAAGAGAGCCTGAGCCGAAGAATTTCCACAAGTCCTATGGGCATATCGAACAATGCCACATTCCACCACAAAGGAATCACCTTTCCGACTAGCCTACGGAACGGAGGCAATGATCCCAGTGGAGGTCGAAGAAGGGTCGCCCAGAGTAATCCACTATAATGAAGAAGCAAACTCCCAACTTCAAAGGGAAGAACTCGACCTACTTCCAGAAATCCGAGAAAGAGCTCGGATCAGGGAAGAGGCATTAAAACGTCGAATGGCTTCAAGATACAATCAAAAGGTAGTGCCGCAAGGTTTTGCCGAAAACGACCTCATCCTAATCCGAAATGATATCGGAACAACTCGACCTGGAGAAGGAAAGCTGGCAGCAAACTGGAAAGGACCATACCGAGTCATAGAAGTACTTGGAAAGGGCTACTATAAACTGTCCGAAATCGAAGGGCGGGAGCTTCCTAGGTCATGGCATGCCTGCAACCTAAGAAGGTACTATAGTTGAAGGTAATAAAGATCTTAGGATAAGGTGCACTCTTTTTCCTGTAAAGGTTTTTTAATGAGGTGCCAAGCCAAGATCTACAAACTGCCCGACTTAGAGGGATAAAACTCCTACATGTATATATCTGCATTTTCTTTTGAATAAAGTTTTTAGATTTTCTACAAATTCTCAAGACGCATTAGTCTGAAACGCTAAAAAATTCATCGCCCGATTATAAAGCTACAAGATCGGTAGAAAGTGAAGATCAAATTCACTGTCCACAATAAAGACCAAAGAAGATGAAAACCAAATTCATCAAAAGATCGACCAAACAAGGATCAAACCTAACTTCGACAAAATCGGCAAAGATGAAAAAGCGACGAAAACAGAATAATGTAAGAAGTTATCGAAAGTGATCCATAGAAAGGACCTGACGAGGTCCTAATAAAATGGGTTGCTAAAAATAACTTAAAAGACAGGCCGATATAAAGAAGTCGGACCAGTCGACCACAATAACCAAAGTTATAAAAAGTCAATCCCTGGAAAGAGGCCTAGCCAGCCCTAAAAAAGAGGATTACTAGAAATAACTTAGAAGAGACCGACATGATGAAGTCGGCCTCCCACAAACAAGTTATAAAAAGTAATCCCTAAAAGAGACCTGACAAAGGTCCAAAAAGAGGACTACTAGAAATAACTTAGGAGGGACCAACGTAAAGAAGTCGGCTCAAAAACCTTAACGTTATAAAAAGTAATTCCTAACAGAGACCTAACAAAGGTCCAAACAAAACGGATTACTAGAAATAACTTCAGGCAGAAATGAGGAAGTCGGCATACAAAGTTGGATCCAAACATCCACAACCTCAAAAGAATCAAGCCACAAGTATGAAAATACAAAGGCAATCAAAAGAGGTCGGACAACAAGGCTCCAACACTCCCAAAAACCTAAAAAGGTACCATACAGATGCAGACAAACATGTAATGAAAAGCATAAGTTATAATAATAACAAACCCAAGAGCTTGAGAAACTACTTTGTTTTTCAAAATAAAGTTGCTAAAAAAAGCAACTAAAAGAGTATCAAGAAGTCAGAACCACAAAACTTCAAAATATAAAAAGTTCAAAGCCCACAAGCCGGGCTATATACAAAACATAATCATAGAGGATCCAAAGAGTTCCCAGTCGTAGTATCACGAGGAGAAGGAGGACGAGTCTGAAGAGGCACCGCATCTACTGTCCCATCATCCCGGTTCAGGACCTGATAATCAAGATCCGACTCAGGATGACCAACCTCAGCTGCAGGAGTTGAAGAAGTCGGTGCAACAGAAACTTTGGCAGCAGGCACAGGAGGAGGCTCGACATCGTCATCATCATCAGGATCATCAGGGATAATTTTACCATCCTTCACAATGTTGTCCAAGCTGAACAGAGTAAGGTCGAGCTCGGGCGCAAGAACTCGAACCTGCTCCTTCAAATTCTCATAAGCAGCATTAACACTACCTACAAGATGACCTTGAAGCTCGGCATAATCAGCTCGGACAAACTCCAAACTCTCCCTAAGATCTATCATCTCCCTGTAAGTGGTGACGTAGCTCTCCTTATGCTTCAACGCTGTATCCTCAGCCAACTTTGCAGAAGCCGCCAAAGCAATAGCTCTAGTCTTCTCACCCTCCAACTCTTTCTCCAACTTAGCCACTTTTATCTTAAGCTCTTCCTTCAAACCCTTCATCCGATCGAACTCTGATTTGGCCTCCTCCATGAAGGCCTTCGTTGCATGGATAGGAAGATCCTGGGTAGTTCGGTACAGAGCCGCCCCCATATGTGCCATTTTAATACTACTACGGGTAATGAAGTCCAAGTGACGAAGAAGAGAAACATCATCAGTAGGAATGACACCATAGGGACCGATCTGCTGGTCGACAAACCCAACAGCGTCAAAGTCAGGAGCATCTAAATTGAAGGGCTCAACGGTCCGAGGTCTTTTTGAAGGAGGAACGGCCGTAGGAGAAGAGACAGCAGCAGAAGCCTGGGAAGGATCAAGCACATGGACCCGAGGGGTAGGAATCATTCTCCTCGGTCCAGGAGAACTCGGCACCGGCTGTTTGGGAGGAACACGAGAAGACCCTTCCCCAGCCACTCTGGCCGAGATGTTTTGGCCACAGTAGCCTTCCTCGCCTTTTTAAAGGCTTTCATAGACTCATTATTCTTGTCCATCTCTGAAAAACAGAATCAACCATAGAAGCAGATTACAAACTGGAAAAAGAAGCAAGCAAAGTAAAAACAGAGCAAAATATATTGATCAATACCCAGCGCAGTTCGGACGAGGAATGGATCCCCCAAAAACTTCTTGGTATCAAGATGGGGAGGTTCCCCCCAAATATCCTCCAAGACATTTACAAAAAACTGCTCGACCTCGTCAAGCATATCCCACGTGTATTGAGATACTACCACTTTCTTTTGCCAACACAAGGGGAAGTCAGGCTCATTATTTGCTTCTAAGAAAAACGGTCGAGCTCCCTTAACAGCTCGGACCTTAAAAAAGTAATACTTAAAATCCCTAAAGGACTCATCATACATAGCAAAAACTTTATGTCCCTGGGCAGACCTAAAAGAAACCCAAGAAGCTTTCTTTTTGGTAGTCCCAGGCTTGGTTAAAATAAAGAGATATAGAAAGGGAGTCTGAGAAGGTGTAACGTCCAAATCTTGGCAAAGCAACTGAAAGATCTTGATAAAATCCCAAGAGTTCGGATTGAGTTGGAATGGATCTACGTTACGTGACCATAACAAATCGGTCTCAAAGGAAGTGAAAGGAAAAGTAATATTCAATTGGCTGAAAAAATGGTCATAAGCATAAAAGAAAGGGAACTCCCCTCGGGTCAGAGCAGGAAAGCAAACCCTCTCCTCAGAATCAGGCACCACCAATTCATAGTTCTTTTCCTAATCTCTACTCTTACAGAGACGATGATGTTTCCTAAGTTCCACACAAAACTCAGCATTCACCACAGAAACACACATTAACACAAGGGAGTCCAACCAGTCGGACATCCCCTCAGGAACCTTAGAAGACGTCTCAACAATATTTCTGTGAGAAGACATGGCCAACTAGTCCTACAAATAAGAAAATAAAATGGATTACTAACCAAAAATAGCTCGGGTGAAATCAGAACAACTCGGACAAACATGACACAGAGCAACACAAACAGCAAAAGGAAAACCCCAAGACACACACCAAGGTCCAGGGGCATCCTTTGGAAGCAAAGACAAAAGAAGAAAGACTCAGGAAAGGGCTATGAAGCTACACCCCAAAACTTTCAGCAAAGAAAATCCCCTTTCAGACAAACAACAACACGAGAAAAAAAATCAAAGCTACCCCAACAAGATGAATCTTCTTTCAGTCAACACTCCGAAATAAAAGCTACAAACCAAATAAGCCACCTCTCGAACTACAGTTTCAATCTATCAGCAAAGGAACTACCAAGTAACAAAACATGCCAAGTGGAAATCATCAAAGACGCAAACCTTTTTTTCAGAATCAAAACGAGCCACCAGAAAAATCGTTACTTTCTACAAAATTCATCAACAAAATTACCAACATGGCAAAAGTCATCAAAGGAGCAATCTTTTGGAGAAAGCAAACAGGTTCATAAAAGCCCCAGTAACAACACGCAGAGGAGCACTAAAAACAAACACACAAAATTCTCAGCTGACAGGGAACCCACTCAAGAGCATACACAAGACTAAAAAACCAGAAAAACATGCATCACATCAACAATCGAGCATAACAAGCAAAATCAAAACTTTACTGTTCCGAGGGTTACCTGAAACTAGAGGTCGATCTCGGATGAGATCTTCGGTACTGGTCGGAGATGGTGTGTCCGGCTGGCTGGTGGCGGCCGGAGCTGTTGTGTCCGACTTGTTGGACTTGCTGCACTGCTGATCCTCGGCCACCGGAGGGTGGGGGGTACCTGCAAGAGACTCCGATGCTTAAGTTAGCACGGGTATTAAGCAGGTTTTATGTAGAATCAGAGTATGAGTTATACCTGGGTACTCCAGTGTATTTATAGTAGTGTGGGCTGACCTTTCTGATAAGATAAGTTAGTTATCTTATCTTATCCTGTTTTGGACGAAGTCAGCTTATCTTCAAGGGAACCGCCTTTGTCTCTATAGGCTGGGATTGCCTTTGGATTTGGGTCGTGTTCCTCTATTTGGGCCCTTTATTGGGCTTTTCTGTCGATTTGGCCGAGCTCTTTTAGAAGAGGTCGGGTAGTCTGACCTGAAGAGGTCGGTCGCTGTGTCGCCGATCATCCCGGGTCGGATAGCTCGACCCAGGGTATGAACAGTGCCCCTGCTTGAGCTCGGTCTTCTTTTGAGGTTGAGTTCTTTGACTTCGGTCTAGTGAGGCTGAACTCAAGCATTTTGTCGATTCCTTTGAAACAGCTTTTGAATGTAGAACGTTTCCTCTAAAAGCGCGCTTTTATATCGGCGCTTTAGAAACGTGCAAGGGTTTAATGCTTTCATTAATTTTGTCATTAATTGCCCCGTTTCCCTTTGGCTCTTTCATTTTGATTTTGAAAACCCCAAAAATAGTTTCTCTCCTTCGCCCTTTTCGTAACTTCTTTCTCTGCTCTCTTCGCTCTCTGTTTTTTATTTTGTTCTTCTGCTTCCTTGCGTTGCGACGTTGCTTGGTTATTTTCTTGGGTAGCTTTTATTTCTGCGCTTCCGTCTTTCTCCTCGAAGTTTCTCATTGTCTCCAGGTTAGTCCCGTTTCATATATTCTTCTTGTTTTGCTTTGATTTTGACCCTTTCTTTAGAGAAAGTGATCTTTTGTTTTGTTATGCCGTATTGTTGTGCGTTCTGGGAGTTTCTTCATTTTTTGCATGGTCCTTTTTGCCTTTGCTTAATGCTTTTAGGGTTTTTCATGTTCTTTGTTGTTTCCGTTCTGATGCCGTTTATCCAGAAAAAACTCGTATCTGTTTCTTGCTTTTATTTGACGATTGCTTTGCCTGATTCTGAAAAAGTTCGCACCTTTGATGGTTTCTTCTTGGCGTACTTGATTTTGGGAATGCTTTTGCTGATAGATTGTGATGACTTTTTCTTTTGACACTACTTGCTATTTAAAGTCTTTTTCTTGTTTGAAAAATGCTGGGGTGGGAGCTGTAGATTTTCCTGGAAACCTTGCTTTGTTACTGCCTCCAAAGGATGCCCCAAGATTTTGGTTTGAGTCTTGGGGTTTTCCTTTTCTGTGTGTTCGCCTGCATCGTATTGAGTTGTTTTCTTCCCTTGTCCGAGATGTTTTTAGTAATCCCATATTCTTTTCTTACTTGTAGGATTAGTTGGCCTCATGTCTTCTCGCAATAACATTGTAGAGATGTCTTCCAGAGTTCCCGAGGGGATGTCCGATTGGCTGGACTCCCTTGTTTTGTTGTGTGTTTCTATTGTGGATGCTGAATTTGGACAGAGCTGAGGAAGCGCCATAGGATTTGTGATAACCGTGCCCGCGAGAGTGATTACGAGCTTGTTGCTCCTGATTCCGATGAGAGAGTTTGTTTTCCGACTTCCGTCGAGGGGGAGCGTCCCTCTTTCTATGCTTATGAATACTTCTTCAGCCAATTAAACGTTACTTTCCCTTTTACTGCTTTTGAAACTGACTTGTTGTGGTCCTGCAATATTGCTCCGTCCCAGCTTCATCCTAACTCCTGGGGTTTTATCAAAATATTTCAGCTTCTTTGTCAGGAGTTGGACATAACACCTTCTGAAACTCTTTTCCTTTATCTTTTTGTCTCGGCCAAACCTGGAGGTTCCTCCAAAAGAAAGCTTCCTGGGTTTTCTTCAGGTCAGCCCAGGGGCATAAAGTTTTTGCCATGTATGACGAGTCGTTTAAGAATTTTAAGAACTATTTCTTCCGAGTCCGTGCCGTTGAAGGGGTTTGCCCCTTTTTTTTTATGAAAATGATGAGCCTGCTTTTCCTCTGGAGTGGCAAAAGAATGTAAGAGTGCCACGTTACACATGGGAAATGCTTAGTGAGGTTGAGCAGGCCTTTGTAGTTGTTCTTGAAGATTTGTGGGGGAAGCCTCCCGCTCCCTACTTGGACACGAAGAGATTTTTGAGTGATCCATCTTTGGTTCGGGCTGCTTTGGGTACTGTCTGATTTGTTTTTGTACTTGCTCCCGAGCTTTGCTTCTTCTGTGTTGTAACTTATCTTTGATTTTTGTGTTTTTCAGAGATGTTGAAAAATAATGATTCCATGAGGGCCTATAAGAAGGCGAAGAAGGTGACCGCTACTTTAAACATCTCGGCCAAGGCGGTTGGAGAGGGATCTTCTCAGCCTCCAGTTAAACCCCCTATATCGAGTTCTCCCGGGCCGAGAAAAGCAATTCCTACTCCTCGGGTCCGTCTGGCCGATCCTCCACAATCTTCTGTTGCAACTTCCGGTGCCCCTCCTAGTAAAAAGCAAAAAACAATTGAGCCTTTCAACCTTGATGCTCCTGACTTTGATGCGGTTGAGTTTGTAGATCAACAAATCGGCCCTTATGGTGTTCTTCCTATGGATGACGTGTCGCTTCTTCATCATTTTGATTATATCACCCGAAGTGGTATCAAGTTGGCACACATGGGGGCAGCCCTATATCGAACTGCTCAAAGTCTTCCTCTCCATGCCACTAAAGCTTTTATGGAGGAGGCCAAGCAGGAGTTTGATCGGATGAAGGGCTTGAAGGAGGAACTTGAAGTAAGGGTGGCCAAGTTGGAGAAAGACTTGGAGAATGAAAAGGCTAGCTCTACTTCTCTGGCTGGTTCTCTGAGACTGGCCGAGGACACGGCTATGCGGCATAAGGACAGTTATTTGACGTCTTACCGGGAGGTGTTGCGTCTGAGAGAAGAGTTGGAGAATGCCCGGGCTAATTATTCCGAATTCCAAGGTCATCTTGTTGGCAGTGTAACTGCTGCCTATGAGAACCTGAGGGAACAAGTTCGGGTTATTGCTCCCGAGGCCGACCTAACCCTCTTTAGCTTGGAGAACGTTGTCAGGGATGGCAAGGTTGTCCCTGATGACGAGGATGAGGATGATGTCGATCCTCCCCCTGTAGCCTCTACCAAGGTGTCGATTTCTGCTGTCCCTGCCGAGGTTGGTCCTTCCGCTTCTGACCCCGACTGCCAGATCTTGAACCGGGATGACGGTACTGTAGATGCCGTTCCTCTCCAGACTCGGCCTCCGTCTCCTCAGCCTGATGCTGCTAAAAAATCTTCTGACCCTTAGTTTTAATCTTTATTCTAGATATGTAGTTGGCCCGGCTTGTGGGCTTTTTTAAACTCTTTATGTTTTGTTAATTGCTGACACTTTCCCGTTGCTTGCCCAGCAACTTTTGTTTTTTATGAAAAACAAATGGTGGCATGCTTTAGCTTTTTTGAGATAGGTTTTGGTGGCCTCTGAGGCTTTTATAACCTTGTGGATGATATCTCGCTTTTGTGCTTGACTTGGTATCTCTTTTGGATTGCTTTGTACTTTGTATCTTGAATCCTTTGTGGTTGTGACTAGGTAGGTCTAACTTGATTTTTGGTTTGTTCTCGCTTCGGTTTGTATTTCTGACGATTTGTAACCGATTTCTTCAAGTTAGTCCTCCGAGTTGTTTTCGCAGCCCTTTTCTAAGTTATCTTTGTAATCCTCTTTTTTGGATGTTTGTCCGATCTCTTTCAGGGATTACTTTTATAACTTTTTAGTTGTAGGAGTCCGACTTGGTTATATTGGTCTCCTTTAAGTTATTTGTAGTCCTCTTTCTTGGATCTTTGTCAGATCTCTTTCAGGGACTACTTTTATAACTTTTTAGTTGTAGGAGTCCGACTTGGTTGTATCGGTCTCCTTTAAGTTATTTGTAATCCTCTTTCTTGGATCTTTGTTAGATCTCTTTTAGGGACTACGTTGATAACTTTTTAGTTGTAGGAGTCCGACTTGGTTATATCGGTCTCCTTTAAGTTATTTGTAGTCCTCTTTCTTGGATCTTTGTCAGATCTCTTTCAGGGACTATGTTGATAACTTTTTAGTAGTAGGAGTCCGACTTGGTTATATCGGTCTCTTTTAAGTTATTTGTAGTCCTCTTTCTTGGATCTTTGTCAGATCTCTTTCAGGGACTACGTTGATAACTTTTTAGTAGTAGGAGTCCGACTTGGTTATATCGGTCTCCTTTAAGTTATTTGTAGTCCTCTTTCTTGGATCTTTGTCAGATCTCTTTCAGGGACTACTTTGATAACTTTTAAGTAGTAGGAGTCCGACTTGGTTATATCGGTCTCCTTTAAGTTATTTGTAGTCCTCTTTCTTGAATCTTTGTCAGATCTCTTTTCAGGGACTACTTTGATAACTTCTTATTTTGGGCTGACTTTGTCGTGTCGAGCCCTTCTAAGTTAAAGTAATCCTCTTTAATAGGGTTGGACAGACCTCTTTCCAGGGTTTACTCTTCAGATTAATGCGTCTTGAAATCTTTGTAGAATATCTAAAATATATTTTATTTAAAGGAAGAGTGCAAGTATATACATATGAGATTGTCTGAGTCTCAACTTGGTGCCTCATTTAAAAAACCTTTTCAGGAAAAAGAGTGCATCCAATGATGAGATCTTTTATCTTTTCTAACTGTAGTACCTTCTGAGGTTGCAGGCGTGCCATGACCTGGGAAGCTCTCGTCCATCGAGTTCAGACAGTCTGTAGTAGCCCTTTCCAAGTACTTTTACAATTCGGTAAGGCCCTTTCCAGTTCGCTGCCAGCTTTCCCTCTCCTGTTCGAGTTGTTCCGATGTCATTTCGGATTAGTATGAGATCATTTTCTGTGAAATTTCTCGGCACTACCTTTTGATTATATCTGGAAGCCATTCGGCGTTTTAGAGCTTCTTCCCTGATCCGAGCTCTTTCTTGGATTTCGGGTAGCAAGTCGAGCTCTTCTCTCTGAAGTTGGAAGTTTGCGTCCTCATTATAGTGAACTACTCTAGGCGACCCTTCCTCAATCTCTATTGGAATCATCGCCTCCGTTCCGTATGCTAATCGAAAGGGGGATTCCTTCGTGGTGGAATGTGGCGTTGTTCGATATGCCCACAGGACCTGTGGGAGCTCTTCTGCCCAGGTTCCCTTTGCATCTTGTAATCTCCGTTTTAATCCAGCCAGTATGACTTTGTTGGCAGCTTCGGCCTGCCCATTGGCTTGTGGATGTTCGACGGAGGTGTACTGGTGCTTTATACCCAAGTCGGCTACTAGTTTTCTGAAGCCTGCATCTGTGAATTGGGTGCCATTGTCTGTGGTTATTGAATATGGAACCTCGAACCTTGTGACAATGTTCCGATATAAGAACTTCCGGCTTCTTTGAGCGGTGGCATTGGCTAGGGGCTCTGCCTTGATCCACTTTGTAAAGTAATCTACTCCCACTATGAGAAATTTAACTTGTCCTGATCCCTGTGGGAAGGGGCCGAGAAGATCGAGTCCCCATTTTGCAAACGGCCAAGGCGAAGTCACGCTGATGAGCTCTTCTAGTGGGCGATGTGAAAGTTGGCATGTTTTTGACATGGTGGACATGTCTTTACAAATTCTGTGGTTTCTTTCTGTAGAGTTGGCCAATAAAATCCTGCCCGAAGTACTTTTTTGACCAGGGCTCGTGCTCCGAGATGATTGCCACAGATGCCGCCGTGTATTTCTTCTAGCACTTCTCTTGTGTTGGAGGTCGGCACGCATTTTAGTAAAGGTATTGAGATTCCTCTTTTGTACAGGATATTGTTTATGATAGTGTAATACTGTGCCTCCCTTTTTAACTTCTTTGCCTCCTTTTTTTCTACGGGGAGTGTTCCTTCTTTGAGGTATTTGATTATGGGGTCATCCATCCTTGGTCCTGACTTGTTATAGCCAGGACTTTTTCCTCTTCCGAGATTGATGGGTTTTGCAACATTTCCTGGATGAGGCTTCTATTGTTGCCCCCTGGTTTGGTGCTGGCTAGTTTTGAGAGTGCATCAGCTCAGGCATTTTGTTCGCAGGGTATGTGGCAGATCTTATATTCCCCGATTTGTCCGAGTAGTTCCTTGGTTTTATCCAAATATTTTTTCATGGTGGGGTCTTTGGCTTGGTAGCTCCCTGTTATTTGTGATGTGACCACTTGTGAATCGCTGTAAATGTTGAGTTTTTGAGCTCCGACCTCTTTAGCCAGCTTCAAACCAGCTAATAATGCTTCATATTCCGCTTGGTTATTGGAGGCCGGAAACCCGAACTTAAGGGAGAGCTCAACTTGGGTTCCTTGGTTGCTTTCTATTATCACGCCTGCGCCGCTTCCAGTTTTATTTGAGGAACCGTCCACGTAGAGATCCCATTCTGTGGGAGTTTCCAGGGTATCTGTGAATTCTGCGATAAAATCGGCCAGATACTGTGACTTGATGGCCGTCCGGGCTTCGTATTGGAGGTCGAATTCTGACAACTCGACTGCCCATTGTAGAATTCTGCCTGCTAAATCTGTTTTCTGTAATATTCCTTTTATGGGCTGGTTAGTTCTAACCTTAATGGTGTGAGCCTGGAAGTACGGGCGGAGTCGTCGAGATGTTAGGATGAGAGTATAGGCAAATTTTTCTATTTTCTGGTAGTTCAGCTCGGATCCCTGTAGTGCTTTACTAATTAAGTAGACGGGTTGTTGCCCATTTTCGTCTTCTCTGACTAGTGCTGAGGCTATCTCCCGGCTTCCTACTGCGAGATATAATATGAGTGGTTCTCCTTCTCGTGGTCGAGATAGGATAGGTGGCCGTCCTAAGAACTCCTTGAAGTCTCGGAAAGCTTGCTCACATTCTGTCGTCCATTCGAACTGTTTTCCCTTTCTTAAAGTAGCATAGAAGGGGAGAGATTTTATCGCAGCTCCTGCTAAGAATCGGGATAGGGCGGCTAGTCTCCCGTTGAGTTGTTGTACTTCTTTGACACAGGTTGGGCTCTTCATGTTGAGTATAGCTTGACATTTGTCTGGATTTGCTTCAATTCCCCTTTGTGTGAGCATGAAGCCTAAGAATTTGCTTCTTCAACTGCGAAGATGCATTTCGCGGGGTTGAGTCGCATGTTATGCTTCCTTATAGTGTCAAACACTTGAGCCAGGTCAGATAATAGTGTATCTTCGCTTTGTGTTTTTATCAACATGTCATTCACATAGACTTCCATGATTTTTCTGATGTGATTCGAGAAGACTTTATTCATTAGCCTTTGATAGGTAGCTCCCGCGTTCTTGAGACCGAAAGGCATCACGATGTAGCAGTAGTTCGCCTTTGGTGTTAAGAACGAGGTTTTTTCTTGATCTGGTGGATACATGGGAATTTGGTTGTATCCCGAATAGGCGTCTATAAACGAGAGGTATCTATATCCAGAGGAAGCGTCTACCAGAGCGTCAATACTTGGTAGTGGGTATGGATCTTTTGGGCAGGCTTTGTTGAGATCGGTGTAATCGGTACACATGCGCCACTTCCCGTTTGATTTTTTCACCAAGACGACGTTGGCTAGCCATAGTGGGTACTTGACTTCTCTTATGAATCCTGCCTCCAGTAACGTTTGTACTTGTTCTTCCACAGCTTGGGATCGTTCTGGTCCGAGTTTTCTTCGCTTCTGCTGTACCGGCCGAGATCCTGGATAGACCGCCAACTTGTGGCGCATTAGCTTAGAGTCTATGCCTGGCATGTCTGCGGCTTTCCATGCGAAGAGATCGACATTATCTCGTAATAATTGTATCAGTAATTCTTTTGAGTCTCTTCTTAGGACCGTGCCGATATTAGTCGTTTTGTCCGAGGTGTCTCCAATCTGAACCTTCTCTACCTCACCTTCTGGGTGTGGACGGAGTTCTTCTTGATGCTGAGCTCCGCCAAGCTCAATTGTATGAAACTCTTCTCCTCTGCCTTTGAGGTTTAAGCTCTCATTGTAACAGCGACGTGCCATCTTTTGATCTGCTTTTATCGTGACTATCCCTTCTGTAGTTGGGAATTTCATGCATAGATGCGGAGTTGAGACTATTGCGCCGAGTTGATTGAGTGTTGTCCGACCTATGAGCGCATTATAGGCTGAACTTACGTCGACCACAATGTAGTCTATTTTGAGGGTTCTAGTTTGGTTTCCTTTTCCAAAAGTAGTGTGTAGCGATACGTATCCCAATGGTTGTATCGGAGTGTCTCCTAGTCCAAACAGATTGTTCAGGTATGCTTTAAGTTCCTTTTCGTCTAAACCGAGCTTGTCGAAAGCCGTTTTGAATAAGATGTCGGCAGAACTCCCTTGGTCTACTAGTGTGCGGTGTAGATTGGCGTTTGCCAGTATAACAGTGATGACCATGGGATCGTCATGTCCCGAGATGATGCCGGATGCGTCCTCTTTAGTAAATGTTATCGCCGGGAGGTCGGGTGCTTCCTCATTTCCCTCGACATGATATACTTCTTTGAGATATCTTTTTCGGGACGATTTGGAGATCCCACCTCCTGCGAATCTGCCGTGTATCATGTGGACGTGTCTTTCTGGTGTCCGAGGTGACCGTTCAGCTCGTCCATCATCTTCGTCTCTTCGTCTTTTTCTTTGGTCATCATCCCGGGTGGCCAGAAATCGATCTAATTTTCCTTCTCTTACCAATTTTTCTATGATATTTTTCAAGTCGAAGCATTCGTTGGTAGAGTGT
>NC_029787.2:118307523-118311636 GCF_000816755.2 Arachis ipaensis
CTCGTAAGCCATTAATAAGCCCCATGATGGCAGCCTCTGTTGGTAAACTTTGTATGTCCATGCATGTTTTGTTGAATCTTTTCATGTAGTTGCGGAGGCTCTTCCGATCTCCTTGCTTGATCCCTAGCAAGCTGGGTGCATGCTTGGCCTTATCTTTCTGGATGGAGAATCTGGCCAGGAACTTTTTGGCCAGGTCGTCGAAGTTTGAGATGGACTTCGGAGGTAAGTTGTCGAACCATCTGATCGCCGTTTTCGTAAGACTTGTCGGAAAAGCTTTGCAGCGAACGGCATCTGAGGCGTCGGTAAGGTATATTCTGCTTCTAAAATTGCTGAGATGATGGTTGGGATCTGTAGTGCCCTCATACAAAACCATATCCGGGAGCTTGAAATCCTTTGGGATTTTGGTCTTCATGATTTTCCTGGTGAATGGATCTTGTTCTTTGCATGAATTTTCCTCAGGAGTGGTCCGAGGAGCTTTTGATTTGAGGTCGGTCTCTAACTGCTGTAGTTTTTCTTCTAGTTCTCGACGTCGCCGTACCTCTCTTTGTAGATCCTTTCCGATCTCTCGTTGTTGCTGGATTTCTTTCTCAAGTTGCTTTAAGCGATCTTGAAGTGCTTCCATGGCTCCCAGATTTGATGAGCTTTTGTTCCCGTTGGATTCCGGAGTATCCTTTAGCGTAGTGTCCGCGTTCTTGTGCGGCGTTCTGTTCTCCAGATTCGAGTCGTGGTCGTTGTCATGGCCGTCCGCCATGGTTTTGGGATGACTTTAAGGTTCCCTGGCAACGGCGCCAATGTTCCGAGGGTTACCTGAAACTAGAGGTCAATCTCGGATGAGATCTTCGGTACTGGTCGGAGATGGTGTGTCCGGCTGGCTGGTGGCGGCCGGAGCTGTTGTGTCCGACTTGTTGGACTTGCTGCACTGCTGATCCTCGGCCACCGGAGGGTGGGGGTTCCTGCAAGAGACTCCGATGCTTAAGTTAGCACGGGTATTAAGCAGGTTTTATGTAGAATCAGAGTATGAGTTATACCTGGGTACTCCAATGTATTTATAGTAGTGTGGGTTGACCTTTCTGATAAGATAAGTTAGTTATCTTATCTTATCTTATCCTGTTTTGGACGAAGTCAGCTTATCTTCAAGGGAACCGCCTTTGTCTCTATAGGCTGGGATTGCCTTTGGATTTGGGTCGTGTTCCTCTATTTGGGCCCTTTATTGGGCTTTCCTGTCGATTTGGCCGAGCTCTTTTAGAAGAGGTCGGGTAGTTTGACCTGAAGAGGTCGGTCGCTGTGTCGCCGATCATCCCGGGTCGGATAGCTCGACCCAGGGTATGAACATTTACCAAGAACTGAATGCAAAGCGACGAAGGAAGTAAAGAAGCGGAACAAGAACCAACCTGAACAAAGGAGAAAACTTCGAAGAGATTGAAGACGGAGAGACGGAATCGCCTTTCGAGCAAAGAAAAACACCAAGAATCACCAGATGACGTCGCGAAAAGAAATGCGAAAATGCAAGTCTCAGGCAAAAACTGAAAGTGAGAAAGAAAAGGGGAAGTTACAGCAAAGAAACAGAGAAGAGAAACTGTTTTTGTGAAAAGTTCAAAATGAACGAAGAAACGGAGCATTTAAAAAAATTAATGAGGTTATTAAACCCTCACGCATTCCCAAAGCAAGGAGACGCGTGTTTTCAAAAGAATAAAAATTCAAAAGAAAACGTTCCGCATTCAAAGGAGAACTCTACAAAGAAGAAGTCGACAAAATGCTCGAGTTCGGCTTCACCAGAGAAGGATCGAAGTCCTAAAACTAAGACTCGACCTCAAAAGAAAGACCGAGCTCGAGAAGGGGCATTGTTCATACCCTGGGTCGAGCTGTCCGACCCAGGATGTTTAGCGACAAGGCGACTGACCTCTTCAGGTCAGACTATCCGACCTCTTCTCAAAGAGCTCGGCCAAATTGCCAGGAAAGCCCAATAAAGGGCCTAGATAGAGGAACACGACCCAAATCCAAAGGCAGCCCAAGCCTATGGAGATAAGGGCGGTTCCCTTGAAGATAAGATAAGATAAGATAACTATCTTATCCCCAGAAAGGTCATCCTCTACTATTATAAATACACTGGAGCACCCAAGTATAACTCATACTCTGATTCCACAAAAAATCTGCTTAATACGCTTGCTAACTTAAGCATCGGAGACCCTTTCAGGTACCACCACCCTCCGGTGACAAAAGATCAGCAGCATAGCCAGTTCAACAAGCCAGATACGTCAACTCCGACCAGCATAGAAGATCTCGTCCGAGATCGACCTACAATTTCAGGTAACCCTCGAAACAGATACTTAACAATCCTACATATTAAACTATTCCATCATTGATCAAATGACCAATATTTCCTTCAGGGTCCTCAAAGAAATCAGATACATCATAATGAGTGGTGGAGTTTTCAGCAACATCATTTGAAACGAAATTCGTCTCCTTTCCTTTGTCGTCTTTTTTCAAAGATGCTTGATAAAGATCGACTAGGTGCCTTGGGGTACGACAGGTACGCGACCAATGACCCTTTCCACCACAACAGAAACACTTATCCTCTGTTAATTTATTTTGCCCAATATCTCTTTCTTTATCCCACTTCTGGTGAGATCCTCTCTTTTGAATATAATTTTTTTTCTTCTATAATTTTTCTTGTTATTAAAACCTTGCCATTTACCTCTTCTGGGGTAATTTGCCGCATTTACTTCAGGAAATGGGGCGGCGCCAGCTGGGCGCGCTTCATGATTTTTCAAGAGCAATTCATTGTTGCGTTCAGCAACAAGAAGACAAGAAATTAACTCAAAATATTTTTTAAACCCTTTTTCTCGATACTGCTGCTGCAGGAGCATATTCGAGGCATGGAAGGTTGAGAAAATTTTCTCTAACATATCATGATCAGTTATCTTTTCCCCACATAATTTCATTCGTGAGGTGATTCGAAACATTGCAAAATTATATTCATTTATGGATTTAAAATCCTGTAGACGCAAGTGCGTCCATTCATATCGGGCTTGAGGAAGTATCACCGTTTTTTTTATGATTGTACCTTTCTTCAAGGTCTTTCTAAAGATCTGTAGGATCTTTTAATGTGAGATATTCATTTTTCAATCCTTCGTCAAGATGACGACGAAGAAAAATCATGGTTTTGGCTTTATCCTTCTGGGATGCATTATTTTCAGCCTTAATGGTATCTCCAAGATTCATTGAATCAAGATGAATTTCAGCATCTAGTATCCATGATAAATAATTGTTTCCAGATATCTCAAGAGCATTGAATTCAAGATGAGAGAGCTTCGACATAATGAAAATTTGTTACCTGAGTCTTCCTAAAAATTTGATCAGAGTCTCGTGATAACGTGTTGTAAAATAATTAAGAAAGATATAATATAAAATAAGAAAGTGTAAATAGAAATATAATTAGCTCAATAAAGATGATTCATATATGTGTTTATTTAATATTATATGAAGTAATATATATATATATATAGTAGAGAGAGATATTGCTCAGTAAAAAAGAGAGAATTATTATTACTTACTTATTGTACATCAATTCTTTTAGACTTCTCTATTTATAGAGAAAAAATATTGACTATTTCAAACGTTATTTAATTTCAATTTGACTTACGAACTTCATTTCTACATAGAGAAAATCAACCGCTTATATAATAAATAAGCATCCACATCCTTTATACTTATCACAAACAGTATTTAAGTGTGCTTGGCTAAGGACTTAAGGTGCATATTGACCCAACAAAAAATAGGATAAGGATGCAATGATGCATGTTGCTAAATGTTATTGAAATATTATTATGTATATTTTAAAATTTCAATATAATTTGTATTTATTACTTTTTTTTTTTCCTTTTATGGATTATGATAATGTTTCCGGACGAAGACTACTGAGCAATACAAAATGATATTTTGAATTATGAGAGCCACCTCTGTCATTAGCAAAAATGTTCTGCGATGCTAGTGGAATGACGAAAGGATTGCAAAATCTTAAAAAGATTTTATAATTTTCATATTGGGTCATAAGTTTATAAGTGAAGCATAATAAAACTGAAAATATAACTTATTTACTGCTAGACAAACTTC
>NC_029787.2:118312999-118316592 GCF_000816755.2 Arachis ipaensis
TGAATCACTTTCTTTTTAAAATAAAATATAAAAAAATTTATTTAATAAAAAATATTATGTATATATTAAAAATTATTAAATATTTGTGTATATACATATATATATATATATATATATTATTTAATTTTAATATTAAATTAAATAATAATATATCAATAAAAATAATTATATTTTATATTAATTGTGTAAATAATCATAAAAAAATAAATGTGATTAAATCAAAGTTAAACATATATATATTCTCCAAATTAGACAAATTTTCACCCTCGTGTGTGGATTTAATATGCTATAATTATAAGAAATAGTGATCATCAAACTCTAGTCACCACTCACCACTTATCTTGATTGCATTCAGCATAATTGACTAGTCCCAACTTGTAAGATGGTTTGATCTTCATGGATATGTATGATTTGACCTTGTCATAAATAACCTTTCCCACAAAATATTGGATTAAAATGAATAAAGTTGATAGTTAAAATTTCATTTATAATAATCTAATTTTTTATTTTTATAAAAATTTAATTTTAATATATTAATCATATAAAAAAATTTATAAAATTATCCAATTAAATTTATGAATAAATTTTTACATCTAAATCATAATCCTAATCAAATCCAACAAAATATCTTGCTGTTATCTTTCTCTTTCGTTATCGTGATCACTAACAACACTAATATTTTGTTAACATCTTTATTAGTTCTAATTTTTTCTGGTGCTATTATTAAATAATTTTAGTTCATTTTTTTTGTTTATTTGAGATTCATTTGGATCCAGAAATGAATTTGATGTTTTTTTGTTGATGATTGAGTTTTTGTACTATTTGTTCAAATCTAAACTAATTTCGATTCATTTGTGAATTAACTGAGGTTTACTTGATGCTGCTGTTAAGTATTAATCAAATTTTTTATTTCTTAAGAAATTTCGGTTCATTTCTTAGTTTAATTTAGGTTCATTTGGTTTCGTTTCGCTTGAATTTGCTGAACTTGTTCATGTGTGGTTGTTTAGTTAGTTTTTATTCAAATTTGAATTAATTTTAGTTCATTTGTGAATTAACTAAGGTTCATTTGATGCTGCTGTTAAGTATTGACCAAATTTTTTATTCCTTAAGAAATCTCGGTTCATTTCTTAGTTTAATTTAGGTTCATTTGGTTTCGTTTCGCTTGAATTTGCTGAACTTGTTCATGTGTGGTTGTTTAGTTAGTTTTTATTCAAATCTGAACTAATTTCGATTTATTTGTAAATTAACTGAAGTTCACTTGATGCTGTTATTAAGTACTGACTAAATTTTTTATTTCTTAAAAATTTTTGGTTCATTTCTTAGTTTAATTAGGTTCATTTGATTTCATTTCGCTTGAATTTGATAAACTTATTCATGTGTGGTTGTTCAGTTAGTTTTTGTTTAAATCTGAATTAATTTTGGTTCATTTGTGAATTAACTGAGGTTCACTTAATGCTGCTGTTAAGTATTGACCAAATTTTTTATTCCTTAAGAAATTTCAGTTCATTTCTTAGTTTAATTTAGATTCGTTTGGTTTTGTTTCACTTAAATTTTTTCTCCTCATCTTTCGCTTCGTCTTCTTTTTTTTTTTTATCTTTTTTTCTTTATCTTCTCCTTATTTCATTTTCTCAAAATTATTTTTTATTTAATCTATTGAGAGGAATAAAACCAAGAAGAAGAAATGCAAAAAAGAAAGAAGAAGAGGAATACTAAGAAGGGGGAGGAGAAATGTGAAGAAGTGAAGAAGTAGAAAAAGAATAATAGAGAATAATAATTCACAAAAATTAACTGAATTCATAAGGAAGATAGAGAATAATAGAGAATAGATTTTACAATAGATCATTCACTTTAATTTTTTATTATTTTGATTGACTATGTTCCTAGAACAGAACTAGTTACTAATGATATTAGAAATTTGATCTTGGTCTTCCCATATATATCATTAAAACTTCCAAACATGGCAGGATTCAAGACCACCATTAAAAGAAACGTTTGTTTGAAATAAGGCAAAAACAAGATTGATCCAACAGGTAAAAAAAAAGTTGAAAAGTCTTCACTATTTTTTCTTAAAGTAGTAAAAGTGAAATCACAAATGTGAAAAATGAAAACTTATTTAAACTGCCTTTACTTTGGCAATAAAAATGGGGTGGAACTATTTTTAAGTTAGATAACATCTAAATGGTATGGATTTTACAAAGAATATTAAACACAGTTTTTTTTCTTTTTTCTTTTCTTTAGACATAGTTCATTGGTTGGTGGTCATTATATTCTTAACCAAGTCAAGAATACGGCAGTAATAAAAAAAGAGAGAAGATTTTTTACCCTCTAATCCATCTCTGCTTACCCTATTGCTCCCACCAAGGTTGTTGCAAGGGCTGTCACCAACAATGAGATCGAAACCCCCAAATGTGTTCATCAGCTTCTCGATCCAATAATTTAATCCTAAATATTCTCTGAGTTCAATAATCTCGATATCACTCTATATTATTATTTTTATTTGCTCTTATATACATATAACAAACTTTTATACACAACAATAATAATCTGTAGAACAGCAAAATCAGATACCAACAAATCAGAGAATAGCAAAATAATTTACTAACTAAAAATTAAAATCTAACTAAACTGTAATGAATTAATTCAGAGAACATCAAAATCAGTTTTCTCAAATACCTGAAAATGGAGAAACAGAGGAAGAACGAAAAGGAGAAGAGAAAGGAGAAGGGTTTCTCGAGATTGAGCACCGCGTCCGTCGTGGAGAGCATTGCACCGTCGCCGTACGTGGAGGAGTGCACCACGATTGAGCACCGCTGTCGCTGTTAGGGCTTCTGGAGAAACGGTCCGTGAATTGTTGCAGTAGCTATGTTATGGCTTCTGAAGAACAGCACGCCGTCGTTCGTCGAGGATAGCACCGCACCGTCGCCGTACGTGGAGGAGTGCACCGGCGATTGAACGTTGCTGACCGGATGTCACCGTTAGGAAGGGGAGAAAGGGTACAATAGTGTTGTTGCAGGGGAGAAAGGCTTCACTTTGTGTGTGTGGGAAATGGAACTGAAGCATTCAATTTTCAAAGTTTTGTTTTGTTTAAGTTTTTTTTTTTATTGAAAAAATAATGGGTAGGAATATGATTAAAAGTTTTCTTTTAAAATTTTTAACCATAAATAATTTTAGGCAACATTTTATAAATGTTATTTGTTTAATTTTTTTGACAACTCCTATAAAGTGTTGTATTTTTGTTTATAAATGTTGTTTTAAAGTTTTTATTTTGTAACATTTTATAAATGTTGTTTTAGATATCAAAGACAACTCTTTTTATGGGTGGCTAAAAATTTTGTTATCTTTGCCTTATTCAAAGGTAACTCGTAAAAAATGTTGTCTTTGTCTATCTAAGGTAACTTTTGTTAAATGTTGCTTCGAATAAGGGTTATTTTAGGCCAAAAATATTGTAGTGAGAGGAGAGAAATGTGAAAACATTTACATAGTTAGATAGTGTATTCATGCTCCACTAATGAAACTAATTTTTGTTGAATTTGGACCAATTTAATTGGATTTGATTACAAAAAAAATTGAATGTGTAATAACTCTTTTAAATT
>NC_029787.2:118316620-118318335 GCF_000816755.2 Arachis ipaensis
TAATTTAGTAGCAATATACTCGTTGATTTTAAAATGACTCCATACATATCGGTAAGATTTAAATTCCGTTATCATTACTTATCAAAGAAATCAGAAAAACAAAATATCCCCCCGGGGGTATGCAGCACCAAACTTAAAAGAAATTCGGTTATCGTTGAGAAATGTTAGGGACAGTAATTTTTGGAATTTATAATCATTAAATAATTATTAATAAAACTTTTAATGATGTAAAATTAATGTAAGATTTCATCTAATCACTTACTTTTTTTTAATGATTACATGCTGACTAGAATTTGATAAAATTACTGTCCCATAAATTTTTCCGTTATCATTACTTATCAAAGAAACCAGAAAAACAAAATATCCCCCCAAGGCGTATTAAGCACCAGACTTAAAAGAATGAAGCTAAGGTAGGTACGTGGCCATTTAACAGCCAAATGATCTGTAACGAGTTTTTGATATCATTAATTTGTTCCTACATGATAAATTGGTAATGGCGGTTGCAAACCTATAATTTAGATGATATAATTTTTTTATATTTATTTAAAATTTAAATATTGAAATTAAATTAAATTCTCATAAAAATTAAATTTTAAGAAATTTTTAAAATAATTAAAAAAAATTGAGAGAATTTACTTAGAGTATGATCACAGTAAAAGCACCAATGGCATCCTGCAAAAATGCTATGTTAACCTGAAGTCCCACCAAACAAAAACAAGAGATACCGTAATAATTGACTTCAATTTTGTAAATGTATGCACGTATTCCCACTTGGTAATCCATTTCAAAGCCTTCTGTCCCGATATTATATAAACCCTCGTGTCCAAGTGCTTTCTAACGTTGTTTACATTGCCAAAAATGGTGAAGCTATTATACCAAATTCATCTCTTATCTTGTCATCAATAATTACATTAAGGATTAACGTCATGATCAAAGATTAAAGCGCTTTATATACACCTATCCACATACTTTCATCTATCCTGAACCAAACTTTTCTTGATTCTTAGAACTTGGAACTATCAATTATAGGTTATGGAGTTGGACAAGCTTCTAGCCATGCCAGCACTATTAGCACTCCTCCTCCTCTATCTTCATTTCATGAGAAGGAAGATTCGGAATGGGATTCAGAATCTTCCTCCAGGAAGCTCAGGATGGCCAATTGTTGGAGAAACCTTCAAGTTTATCAGCGCGGCTCGTGAGGGAACCCCGGTGAGGTTCATACAAGAGAGAATGGAGAGGTATGATTCAAGGGTGTTCAAGACTTCGTTTCTTGGAGATCCTATGGCAGTGTTTTGCGGCACGGCGGGGAACAAGTTCTTGTTTAGCAATGAGAACAAGAATGTGCAAGTATGGTGGCCAAGCTCTATAAAGAAGCTGCTAAGGTCTTCTTTGGTTAATAAGGTCGGTGATGAAGCAAAGATGACTAGAAGGTTGCTCTTGACCTTTCTCAATCCTGAAATTCTCAGAAATTTCGTGCCTAAAATGGATACCATTGCTCAAATCCACATTAACACTCATTGGCAAGGTAAGAAATTAACTCACTCACTTGAGAATGATACTTAATTAGGACTTTGTTGGTCACGTTTATGTATATGATTGAAATAAATTTTAATTTTATTTATACACGTTAAATTGTAAAACTTAAAAACTTGTAATATTTTTTGTTACTACTAACTAAACTACAAAAAGTTATAGGAGCACCTGAAAAATCAACT
>NC_029787.2:118318352-118354435 GCF_000816755.2 Arachis ipaensis
TTTGGATATAAATATATATATTATTTAATTTATTTTCGAAACATATTTTATATTTTTATATATATTCTATACGAATATCTAATGTAGGATTTATTTTTAATGAACACATGGTATGATGATTAGCATGGTCATGAGCTCAAGACATAGAAATAAGAGGAGTGTTAGGCGAGTAGAATTTGTGATGTTTAATCATCAATTAGTTATTATCAATATTTTTTATGGTGTGAAATGACATTATCTAATAATGTAAGATTAATCATTTTTTTTTTTATGGTTAAGTGCTGGTTAGATTTCAACAAAAGTGCTCGCCTCCTAGAATTTCTCTAAAAAGTAAAATTAAAACTTATTATTCCCTTTTAATAGGAAAGGAACAGGTGGTTGTTCATTCCACAGTCCAGAAATACACTTATGCTTTGGCTTGTTCCTTGTTTCTGAGCATTGAAGATCCTCTCCACGATTCAAAGTTTTCGTCGAGATTTCACCGATTCTTAAAAGGCTTGGTTGGCTTCTCCATCAACTTGCCCGGAACAAGATTTCACCAAGCAATGAAAGCTGCCAACGAAATAAGGGAAGAAATAAAAAAGATCATAAAGCAAAGAAAAGTGGATTTGGAAGAGAAAAGAGCGTCACCAAGCCAAGACATTCTCTCACATTTGCTTGCAACACCTGACTCCAATGGAAGGTTTCTAACTGAAATCGAGATCATGGATAACATACTCCTCCTCCTTTTCGCCGGCCACGATACTTCTAGATCCACTCTGTCATCTCTCATGAGGTACCTGGCGCAGCTTCCTCATGTTTATAACAAGGTTTTGGCAGGTTCGCAATGAAATCCTTAAGTCCAGGTTCGGATACTTTTGCCTATGATAGTTTGGATCAGAATGAATGATGATGGAGTTTGTTGTAACTGTGACTTGCAGAACAAGTTGAAATTAGCAGAGCAAAAGGGGAAGGGGAATCCCTGCAATGGGAGGATGTTCAGAAAATGAAGTATTCTTGGAATGTTGCATCTGAAGTCTTGAGACTATCTCCACCGGTCACCGGTGCTTACAGAGAAGCCTTAAGGGATTTTAGCTATGCTGACTATACCATTGGAAAGGGCTGGAAGGTATGTCCGCTAATATGAATGGACTTAGTTATAAAGATTTTAAAGTATGTATTAATGGTATTTTTTGTGTTGTCAGTTGCATTGGACAACCTGCTCTTCACACGTGGATCCCAGGCTCTTCGCGAATCCCGAGGCTTTCGACGCGTCGAGGTTTGAAGGGGCAGGCCCTGCGCCGTATTCGTATGTTCCGTTTGGTGGAGGGCCTAGAATGTGTTTGGGGCTAGAGTTTGCAAGGCTAGAGATACTTGTGTTCATGCATCATATTGTGAAACAGTTCAAATGGGATTTGGTTAATCCTAATGAGAAGTTCAAGTATGATCCCATGCTTGAACCTGTAGATGGACTTCCGGTTCTGCTTCACCGTCACCATTGATTAATACATTATTAGAAGCTTTCTTTTGAAATTTGTTATAACATTATGATATTAGATTTGACTTTTCGTAGTGTTTAAAGGGTTATAATGTCATTTGATCCCTTTAAAAAATGATTGTTTTGGAGATTGAGACATTCGCGTGCCAAAAGTGGTTTACTATGTTATTAAATTGTTATCAGTTAGGTTGTTTATACTATCATAGTGGGTTTATGCCCGGTATAATTCCCAAAAAAAAGAATATTAAACTACCATAGTTGGATGGAATGACGCTCATGTTGTCATCACTTGCAATTAAGATTAATATTAAATGAAGTCAAAAAGTTTATGAGTGTGACACTAACCTCTCAAGTCTCAACCATAACATGATGAGTTAGATCATTCACACATACATCTGTTTATGGAATTTGGATGCTCAAATAACAAGATTCATAGAGTTTAGAACATAAAGCTACTACTAAAATGGAAGTGGCCAAGTTTCTAGCCTTGCCAACAATTTTGGCACTCTTTGTCCTTTGTCTTCATTTCATCTCAAAACTTGTGAAACTGAGAAAGGATCCAAGCCTGAATCTTCCTCCTGGAAACTTAGGATGGCCTATTGTTGGAGAAACCTTCGAGTTCATGCTCGCGGCTCGGGGGGGAACCCTGGTAAGGTTCATAAAAGATAGAATGGAGAAACATGATTGCAGGGTGTTCAAAACTTCATTTCTTGGAGATCCTATGGCAGTGTTCTGCGGCCCGGCTGGGAACAAGTTCCTGTTCAGCAATGAGAATAAGATTGTGCAAGTGTGGTGGCCAAGCTCCATAAGGAAGCTATTAAGAACATCTCTTATTAGTAAGGTTGGTGAAGAAGCAAAGATGACTAGAAGGTTGCTATTGAGCTTTCTTAGTGCTGAAGTGCTCAGAAATTACTTGCCAAAAATGGATATCATTGCTCAAAACCATATCAAAACTCATTGGCAAGGTAAGGAATGTATGTATTTGTGTTTGCTAAGTAAGGAGTTCCTTTCCATTTTATTCAAACAAGTACTAATTCACTTGCCGCAACCGAATATTTACAGTTGTATTAGTTCATACACAATAGATTAATCAATATTTTGCTTATTAAACTTGGGATAAATTTCACCGAATTTATCCTTAAATTTATAATTCAATGATCAAGAAAACTTTAGCCAAGAATCGAAAGTATGAATTGACCACTGCATAATAAGGTTGCTTTTTTACCTTTGTTTAGCACTATCAGTCTCAGATAGGCACAAAAGGTTCTTATGCAGAAGGTAGCAACTTTTCTTTTTCTTTTTCTTTTTCTCTCAATTTCTAAATAATTTTACCCTCTCTACTATTTTCAAATGTTGAAGGAAAAGAGCAGGTGATTGTCTATTCCACAGTGCAGCTATACACATATTCCTTGGCTTGTTGCTTGTTCCTAAGCATTGAAGATCCAATTCATGCATCAGAATTTTCATCAAAACTTGATGACTTCCTGAAAGGCTTGCTTGGCTTCCCAATCAACCTGCCTGGAACGAAATTTCGTCGATCCATGAAAGCCGCAGACGAAATAACCAAAGAAGTGAAGATGATGATATTGAAAAAGAAACTTGAATTGCAAGAAAAGAATGTGTCACCTACACAAGACCTTCTTTCGCATTTGCTTGTCACACCTGATTCCAATGGAAGATTCATGACTGAAACGGAGATTAGTGACAACATGCTACTGCTTCTTTTCGCTGGCCACGACACTTCTCGGTCGGCTTTATCATCTATCATGAAGTATCTTGGGGCCATGCCTCAAGTTTATGAACAAGTTTTGAAAGGTTTGCAACAACATCCTTCAACATGTTTTCAATTTTCCAACTTGTTCTTACATTCTAACCAAGCACACTGATATCAAAGTCTTGTCATCATGACAGAACAAGTCGAAATAAGCAGAGAGAAAGAGGCAGGGGAGTTGTTGCAATGGGAGGATATTCAGAAAATGAAGTATTCTTGGAATGTTGCATCTGAAGTCATGAGGCTGTTACCACCTGTTGCGGGTACTTACAGAGAAGCAATAAAGGATTTTAACTATGCTGGCTATACCATTCCCAAGGGCTGGAAGGTATGTTCCAAACCCTTCATTTTTCTGTTGTAAGATAGAAACTCAGGTGGTGTAATTAACTTCATGTGAACCGTTAGATGACAATTTAGTCAAACCTGTCAAATTATTTAAAGACTCTCAACAAGTGTTTTATGTAAGTTTTGAATTGTACATGGTTTTTATTGGCAGTTGCGCTGGCTCCCTGGCTCGACACACATGGATCCGGCGTATTTTCCGAATCCGGAAGCTTTTGATGCATCAAGATTTGAGGGAGAAGGTCCTGCAGCCTATTCATATGTTCCATTTGGAGGAGGGCCTAGAATGTGTCTGGGACTAGAGTTTGCAAGGATAGAGATACTTGTGTTCATGCATCACATTGTGAAATGGTTCAAATGGGATTTGGTGAATTCTGATGAGAAGTTTAAGTATGATTCCTTGCTTGAGCCAGTCAATGGACTTCCAATTCGGCTTCACCCTCATACTATTATTGATTCAAATTAGAGGCTACAGTCAATTTTATAAGCTTTCTTCTAAGTTTGTCATGTTTTCAAATTTCAAGAGAACTTTGATTAATTGGATAATGTAATCATTGTTCGTTGTTGGTATAATCCTCTTCAGTGAGAAAAAAATTGGATGGTATTCAGTGTTCAATTTAACCATTCATTATTCTCTCTCTTATTTATTTCTGATCCTGCTCATAAAATCAAAGGTGAGAGATCACACTATATTCTATCAATTGTTAAAAAAATTAGAGAGAATCATTTTCCTAATTGTAATTGCTTATGTATGCTTATGGAGACGGTTGAGATTCAATACTTTTAAGGTACTGAACTATATTAGGATGAAGAAGAAAACTCTTCGATTCAGAAGGGTAAGATGCTTATAATATTAAAATAAAATAATTATAAAGAATCAATTTTTAATATTTTATTATTAATTAATTTCACGCTCCACTGCTTTTAACAATTTTTTTACTTAACATGCGAATATATATAATTGCATTCTCTTTATTCTCTGTGTTTTTTTCATCGTCGTCTTCTTTTTCTCTTCCTTTTTTCTAATCTTTTTCTTTCATTATCGTCGTCGTCATTACCACCACTTCCATCTCCTTCTCATCTTTCTTTTTCTCATTTGAATTTCTTCTATCTCCTCCTTTCTTTTCCTCCTCCTCCTGCTTCTCCTCCATCATCATTATTATCATCATCATCGTCTTCTTTTTATATGTATAACAGAAAAAAAAAGAAAGAAATAAAGAAAAAAAAGAAGAAAAAATGCAACATTAAAGAAGATATTTTTGTACTTTTGTAGCAAAATTTCGGTGTAAAAACCAAGAAATTTTTGTATTATTGTTAAGAAATTTCGGTGTATTTGTATTCTAATAAGTTCTACACAATTCAAAATTTTTTCTCTTCCCACTCCTCATCTTGTGTTGCTTCTTCTTATTCTTTTTCATCATCATCATCATCTTTTTTTTCTTATTCATCTTTTACTTCTTGTTTTATCTTATCAAGTTTCTTCTTGTTTTACTCTATTAATAAGAATAAAAACAAACAAAAAAAATCAAACAAAAATAAAACACATAATGTTGCAAAATTACTAGGAAGAGGATGAACCTACGTTCATTCAACTAAAAGAAAGAAAGAAAGGAAGAAAAAAGAAGAAAAAATACAGCATTAAAGAAAATATTTTTGTGCATTTGTAGCAAGATTTCGGTGTAAAAACTAAGAAATTTATGTGTTATTGTTAAGAAATTTCAGTGTATTTTTATTCTGTTAAGTTCTGCATAATTCAAAACCCTTTCTCTTCTTCCTCCTCATCTTTTGATGCTTCTACTTCTTCTTTTTCATCATCTTCATCATTTTTTTTATTATTCATCTTTTCTTTCTTGTTTTACCTTCTCAAATTTCTTTTTGTTTTATTTTATTAACCAAAATAAAAACAAAAAAAAAAAATTAAACAAAGAAAAAGAAGATACACATAATGCTATAAAATTATTAGGAATGAGATGAACCTATATTTTTTGTGCATTTGTAGCAAAATTTTGGTATAAAAACTAAGAAATTTATATATTATTGTTAAGAAATTTTGGTGTATTTTTATTCTAATAAATTTTGCATAATTCAAAACTCCTTCTCTTTCTCTTATTCATTATCGTCTTCTTAATTTTTCTCTTATGTTTCTTCTTTTTCATCTTCTTCTTCTTATTTTATTTTCTTGTAATTCTTCTTGTTTCACTCTCTTAAAAGGAATAAAATTTAAAAAAAAAAAGAAAAAAATTAATGCTATAAAATTATTAGAAAGAAAAAGAGGAAAAGAAAAAATGCAGCAACAACAGCAGCAATAAAAGAATCACGATGGAGAGAAAACACGCGAAGAAAAAGTAGAAACATGAAAAAGAAGAAAGAATGCGACAAAGATATTTGCATTAGTGAAGCAGTGTGTAAACGCTGCTACGTGTAATGAAAGTGATTTTTATTAAATTTGGATCACCTTAATTAAATTTTATTATCAAAAAGACTTAAATATGTAATAGGACTATTAATATTAACTGATAAAAATTCTTTAATTAAACTCTTAAAATAAATACATTAAATTAATCTCTCAATTATTAATTCCTAAGCTTACTATTATATTTTATACTGTTGTTCAACCCTATATGAACAGATAAAAAATTATTAAAATTTATTTGGCGGTCTTGGGTATTGGAAATTTATTATTAACCCTCCAACAATAATTCAACATTAAAAATATTATTGTAAAATAAATAAAGAAGAGAAAATAAAAATAAAAAAATATAAATAAATAAATATAGTATTAATATTTACCATAATTAATATCTCAATATAATAGAAATAATATATATATGTATGTAGTAATGTATAAAAGAGAGAGAAGAATGTTTGTATATTATCGTAATATATAAAAAAAGAGAAGAGTACTTTGTTATTGTTATGTAAATTGCATCAAATTGTACTTCTATTTATACATATATAAAGTCCTTATTTTTCACTTTCATTAAATGTGATTTCTCTTGGTAATATGACATTTTACCATGGAAAAGTTGAGCCACCCATGTTAAATGGGCATCCATCTCATACTTATCACAATACTCCTCCTTGGATGACCATTTAGGATTATGCCTCGTTAAAATTTTACTAAAAAAAAATTTAATGGGAAAAAACTTTAGTGAAGGAAAAAGAGTACAATATCTTTTGTGATGGAGACTGCTTCATTAAAAACCTTGTCAAGAAAAACACAATAGGGAGAAAAATCTGACCAAGGAAAAAAGAGTATAGTCTCCTCCTTTTGCCGACATTATTTTATATCTCAAAATCGGTGCATCCCAATCTGATGTACCAATCTTTCGAAGGAGGATTTTGGAAGTGACTTTGTAAATAAATATGCCAGATTATCGCTTGAGCAGATCTGTTGGATATCAATTGTTCCTTGATTTGGAAGGTAATGAGTGAAGAAGAATTTGGGAGAAATATGCTTTGTTCTATCACCTTTGATATATCCACCCTTAAGTTGAGCAATGCATGCTGTATTATCTTTAACAGTTGGAGCTATTTTATGATCAATCAGTCCACATGATGACCGAATATATTGGATCAAACTCTTGAGCCAAAAATACTCGCGACTTGCTTCATGTATCGCTAGTATTTCAGCATGATTAGAGGATGTTGCTGCTATCGTCTGTTTCATGGACCTCCATGATATAGCTGTATCACCATATGTGAATAGATATCCTGTTTGAGATCTCCCTTTATATGGATCAGACAAGAATCCTGCATCTGCATCTACATAGCCAACTAGTTGTGACTTGGATTCATATGGATAAAATAAACCCATATGAAATGTTCCAATAAGATGTCGAAAAATTTGTTTGACTCCATTCTAATATCTTCTGATTGGAGAAAGACTGTACGTCGCTAGTAAATTCACCACAAATCATATGTCAGGTCGTGTATTATTATCAAGATACATTAGTGCTCCAATGGCACTAAGATATGGTATTTCAGGACCAAGAATACCTTCATTTTCTTCTTTAGGACATAATTGATCCTTTTCCACATCCAAAGACCTTACGATCATTGAGATCATTGAGGTACTTAATGGATGTGACTTATCCATATAAAATCTCTTCAAGATCTTTTCTGTGTATGTTGTTTGATGAATAAAGATCTTTTTTTTTTGTATGTTCGATCTGTAGGCCGAGACAAAATTTAGTCTTTTAAAGATCTTTTATCTCAAACTATTCTTTTAGAACTTTTATAATTATTGGAATATCTTCAGGGGTTCCAATGATATTTAAATCATCAACGTACACAACAATTATAATGAATCTAGATGCAAATTTCTTTATGAAAACACATGGACAAATATCATCATTCTTGAATCCGTTTTTAGCCAGACACTCAGTAAGACGATTATACCACATTCATCCAGATTGTTTTAAACCATATAAAGAACTTTGCAATTTGACTGAGTATAATCCCTTCAGGAACTTTCATATAGATATCACAATCTAATGATCCGTATAAGTGATGAGCGGATAATTTATACGCTTTTTGGCATTGTTTTTAGTATGATTTCAGTATAATTTAGTTAGTTTTCATTATATTTTTATTAGTTTTTAATTAAAAATCACATTTCTGGACTTTACTATGAGTTTTTATGTTTTTCTATGATTTCAGATAATTTCTGGCTGATATTGAAGGACTTGAGCAAAAATCTGATTCAGGCTGAAAAAGGACTGCTGATGCTGTTGGATTCTGACCTCTCTGCACTCGGAATGGATTTTCTGGAGCTACAGAACTCCAAATGGTGTACTCTCAATTGCGTTGGAAAGTAGACATCCAGAGCTTTCCAGCAATATATAATAGTCCATACTTTGAATAAGGATTGACGATGTAAACTGGCGTTCAACGCCAGTTCCATGGTGCATTCTGGAGTCAAACGCCAGAAACAGGTTGCAAAGTGGAGTTCAACGCCAGAAACAGGCTACAAACTGGCGTTCAACTCCAAGAGAAGCCTCTACACGTGTAAAGCTCAATGCTCAGTCCAAGCACACACCAAGTGGGCCCCAGAAGTAGATTTCTACATCATTTACTTATTTCTGTAAACCCTAGTAACTAGTTTAGTATAAATAGGACTTTTTACTATTGTATTTACATCTTTAGTTTCATCTTTAGATCATGTTTGGGGGCTGGCCATTCGGCCATGTCTGAACCTTCATCACTTATGTATTTTCAACGGTAGAGTTTCTACACACCATAGATTAAGGTGTGGAGCTCTGCTGTTCCTCAAAGATTAATGCAAAGTACTACTGTTTTTCTATTCAATTCAACTTATTCCGCTTCTAAGATATTCATTCGCACTTCAATATGATGGATGTGATGATCGTGACAGTCATCATCATTCCCAACTTATGAACGCGTACCTGACAACCACTTCCGTTCTACCTTAGATTGAATGGGTATCTCTTGGATATCTAATATAGGGGACCGAGTCCGAGTTATTAGTGTCTTCGTGGTATAAGTTAGAACCCATGGATGGCCATTCCTGAGATCCGGAAAGTCTAAACCTTGTCTGTGGTATTCCGAGTAAGATCTGGGAAGGGATGGCTGTGACGAGCTTAAAACTCGCGAGTGCTGGGCGTAGTGACAGACGCAAAAGGATCAATGGATCCTATTCCAGTATGATCGAGAACCGACAGATGAATAGCCGTGCCGTGACAGAGCATCTTGGACCATTTTCACTGAGAGGACGTGAAGTAGCCATTGACAACGGTGATGCCGAACATACAGCTTGCCATGGAAAGGAGTAGGATTGATTGGATGAAGACAGCAAGAAAGCAGAGATCAGAGGAACGAAAGCATCTCTATACGCTTATCTGAAATTCTCACCAATGAATTACATAAGTACCACTATCGTATTTTATATTTTGTTTATTTTCATCCACTATAATTTCTTAATACAATTTAATCCGCCTGACTGAGATTTATAAGGTGACCATAGCTTGCTTCAAGCCGACAATCTCCGTGGGATCGACCCTTACTCACGTAAGGTTTATTACTTGGACGACACAGTGCACTTGCTGGTTAGTTGTACGAAGTTGTGAAACAGATATAAGATCATGAACGTGCGTATTGAGTTATTAGCGCTGTTACCAAGGAATGAAATCATCACGATTTCGCACACCAAGTTTTTGGCGCCGTTGCCGGGGAATGGAATGATCACGATTTCGCACACCAAGTTTTTGGCGCCGTTGCCGGGGATTGTTCGAGTTTGGACAACTGACGGTTCATCTTGTTGCTCAGATTAGGTAACTTTATTTTAATTTTAACCTTTTGATTTTATTATTCTTATTTTCGAAAAAAATAAAAAAATTCTTCTTTTTCGTTTTTCCCAAATAATTTTCGAAAAATACAAAAAAATTTTACAAATCCATAAAATCAAAAATATTTTTGTGTTTCTTGTTTGAGTCTAGAGTCAATTTTTAAGTTTGGTGTCTTGCATGTGTTTCTTTTCTTTTCAAGAATTTTCGAAAATTCATCATATGTTCTTCATGATCTTCAAGTTGTTCCTGGCCAGTCTTCTTGTTTGATCTTCATATTTTCTTATTTTGTGTCTTTCCTAGTTTTTCATATGCATTTTTAATTTGTTAGTGTCTAATTATTGAAAATTTCTAAGTTTGGTGTCTTGCATGTTTTTCTTTTCTTAAAAATTTTCAAAAATAAGTCTTGATGTTCATCTTGATCTTCAAAGTGTTCTTGGTGTTCATCTTGACATTCATAGTGTTCTTGCATGCATCACATGTTTTGATCCAAAATTTTCATGCATTGTGTCAATTTTATGTTTTTCTCTCTCATCATAAAAAATTCAAAAAATAAAAAATATATCTTTCCCTTTTTCTTCTCATCAAATTTGAAAATTTGAGTTGACTTTTTCAAAAATTTTTAAAATTTAGTTGTTTCTTATGAGTCAAATCAAATTTTCAATTTGAAAATCCTATCTTTTTCAAAATCTTTTTCAAAAATCAAATCTTTTTCATTTTTTCTTATTTTCAAAAATTATAAAAATATTTTTCAAAAATCTTTTTCTTAATTCTATCTCATAATTTTCAAAAATATTACTAACAATTAATGTGATTGATTAAAAAATGTAAAGTTTGTTACTTGCCTAATAAGAAAAGTTCAATCTTTAAATTTTAAAATCAAATCTTTTTGTTTCTTGTTAGTCAAGTAATCAACTTTAATTTTCAAAATCAAATCTTTTTAAATTTCTTTTTCAAACCTTTTTCAAAATAATTTTCAATCATATCTTTTTCAAAATCAAATTTAAAATCTTTTTTTAACTTCTTTTCTAACTTCCTATCTTTTCAAAATTTGACTTTCAAATTTTTTTCAATCAATCTTATCTTTTTGTTTCAATCATATCTTTTTCAATTTTAATCATATCTTTTTCAAAAACAAATTTCAAATCTTTTCTAATCAATCATATCTTTTTGTTTTAATCATATCTTTTTCAAAACTACCTAACTAACTTTACCTCTCTAATTTTCGAAAATCCTCCCCTCTTTTTCAAAATTCCTTTTAATTAACTAATTGTTTTAAATTTTAATTTAATTTAATTTCAAACTTTAATTTTCGAAATTTAACTTTAAACTTTAATTTTTATTTTAATTAATTTTCGAAATTCTCTCACCTCTCATCTCCTTCTATTTATTTATTCATCTACTAACACTTCTCTTTCACCAAAAAATTCGAACACCATCTCCCTCTTTGTGTTCGAGTTTTTCCTCTTCTCTTCCTTACATTACATTCTTTTCTTCTTCTACTCACATAAAGGAACCTCTCTATTGTGGCAAAGAGGATCCCTATTATTTTCTGTTTTCTTCTTTTTCATATGAGCAGGAACAAGGATAAGAACATTCTTGTTGAAGCTAATCCTGAATCTAAAAGAACTCTGAAGAGGAAGCTAAGGGAAGCTAAAGCACAACTCTCTGGAGAAAATCTGACAAAAATTTTTGAAAAAGAAGAAGATATGGCAAAAAATAATAACAATGAAAGGAGGATGCTTGGTGACTTCATTGCACCTAATTCTAATTTACATGGAAGAAGCATCTCAATTCTTGCCATTGAAGCAAACAACTTTGAGCTGAAACCTCAATTAGTTTCTCTGATGCAGCAGAACTGCAAGTTTCATGGACTTCCATCTGAAGATCCTTTTCAGTTCTTAACTGAATTCTTGTAGATCTGTGATACTGTTAAGACCAATGGGGTTGATCCTGAGGTCTACAGGCTTATGCTTTTCCCGTTTGCTGTAAGAGACAGAGCTAGAGTGTGGTTGGACTCTTAACCCAAAGATAGCCTGAACTCTTGGGATAAGCTGGTCACGACTTTCTTAGCCAAGTTCTTTCCTCTTCAAAAGCTTAGTAAGCTTAGAGTGGATGTTCAAACCTTCAGACAGAAAGAAGGTGAATCCCTCTATGAAGCTTGGGAGAGATATAAGCAACTGACCAAAAAGTGTCCTTCTGACATGCTTTCAGAATGGACCATCCTGGATATATTCTATGATACCTCCTTCTGTAACCATGGAGAGGAAGCATGAAAAGCTTCTCTCAGTACAGAGTCAAACAAAGCCCCCACAATCAAACTCTAAGTTTGGTGTTGGGAGGTCTCAGCCAAACTCTAAGTTTGGTGTTGAATCCCCACATCCAAACTCTAAGTTTGGCGTTGGGAATCTATAAAATTAACCTGATCACCTGTGTGGCTCAGTGAGAGCCCACCAATAATAAGGAACACGTTAGCAGTTCCCCGACAACGGCGCCATTTTAACGTCGGGATTTTTGCCAGTAAAGAAGTTCATAAAAACAGTCGCGTTGTAGATATAGTCTCTAAATCGACAAAAATCCCTTCGTACAAACGTTTTGGGTGTCACAAGTAACAAACCCCTTTAAAAATTGTTAACCGAGTATTTAAACCTCGGGTCGTCTTCTCAAGGAACTGCGAGGAAGTATGTTCTTATTATTGGCTATAAAGGTTTTAATCGGGGTTTAGAAGGTGAGAAGCAAGTGATTTAAATGACAAGTAAAGTAGATGGCAATTAAAATAAATAAATATTGTAAAGTAACTTTTGGCAAGGTAAGAGAAATTGGAAGTCCAACTTAGTTATCTCTCTCAACAATAATGAAAGTTGAATCTAAATTCCACTTAGTTAACCTTTACTAAAGTAAAGGAAAGTCAAGGGACTAATTAGTTTGACCTTCAAATCCTATTTATTTCCTAAGAAAAAGTTGGGATTATTGAAGTTCAGTTCAATTAGCAAGATAACGATTATCAATTATGCTGAGTTGGTAACTGTTGGGTTACTGATTTCTTAACCAAGACCAAAAAGGGAAAAAGTAAATTGCTGGAATAAAATATCTTCAGATCGGAAACAATGATAACATAAATTAAAAAGAGCAATCATAAACTGAAAATACCTCAAATATCATTAATTCAAATAATAATCTGTAACATGGAATAATTTATAAATTCAATTATAAAAGTAATTAATCAACTCAAGTGCTGGAATAAATAAATAAAAGTGAAAAAAGAAAGCTTAAAACAAAGAAACATAAAACCTGGATCGAGAGTCACTCTTACAAACTAAGAGAAGTCCTAAATCCTAAGAGAGAGAGGAGAAGATCTCCCTCTCAAACTAAATCTAAAACATGAAGAGTAAAAATTGGCGAGCTCTCTTTTGAATGGATGCATTCCCACACTTTATAGCCTCTAGTCTGTGTGTTCTGTACCTGGATCTGGGCCAAAAGGGCTTCAGAAATCGCTGGGGGCGTATTCTGTAAATTCTGATACGTGGCCTCTGTCACGCGGTCGCGTCATCTGGAGTTTTTCTTGTGGCGCGGTCGCGTCGGTCACGCGTCCGCATCGAATGCGCTATGCTCAAGTCGCGCAGCCGCGTCAGTCATGCGGCCGCGTCGTTACTTCTTCGCTCCTGGCACGCAATCGCGTCGTCCATGCGATCGCATGGATGCCAGTTTCTTCAAAACTCCGTTTCGTACTTTCCTTCCATTTTAGTACGTTTTCTTTTCCATCCTTTAAGTCATTCTGTCTTAGAAAATCTGAAACTACTCAACACACTAATCACGACATCGAATGGAAGTAAGGGTAATTAAAATAATTAATTTTTAAAGCTTAGGAAACATGTTTTTCACATACATCACATAATAAGGAAGGGAAAGTAAAACCATGCAATTAATGTGAATAAGTGGGTGAAGGATTGAATAAATCATTCAAACTAAGCACAAAATAACTCATGAAATATGGGTTTATCAACCTCCCCACACTTAAATAATAGCATGTCCTCATGCTAAATCCAAGATAAAGAATAAGGTAAGGTTAAAGTGGTGGAATGTTATGCAATGCAACCTATTCTAAATGCATCTACCTAAATGAGTCATGCAATTCCAATTTATCTACTCATATATAAAGCTTACATGTAGTCAAATTAATTCACATTCTCAAGGAGTCATATATATATATATATAGCCAACCCTTAAATAATAAAGCATTTTAGCAAATAAGATGGGAAACAAAAATATTGTACAAACTTGCAAAACAATTAGTAAATTAAGCACATATATATGTTGATGAGTTATTGAACCCTCACTGGATTTTGTGTTTACCCTCTAGTCACTCAGTGTTTATTGGGTTTATTCACTCTACTTTTCTTTTTATTCTTACTTTCTATAACTTTGTTCTTCATCTAACCAATCAACAATTATAGAGTACAGTCATACCAAAAGTCATGAGGTCTTTAATTAAGGTTGTAATGGGGCCAAGGTAAAGGTACGGATATATGTATAAGGTTAAGTGAGTTAATAAGTGAATCCTTAATTAGACTAAGATCTCACCTAACATACATATTTAGTAGAACAAGCTTCTTTACCAATTTTCCCATATTATCCCACTTGTTGTTACATACTCATGGTTCAATTTTATTTTTATCCCATGTGCATTGCTTTTATTTTGCATTGGGGAATTCTTTTGTATCCCCTTTTATTAAATGCTGAAAAATAACTTTTTTTTTGCACATGGTAATTGAATCACTTTGATTTCTCATGAGCATGCTTCCCAAATTTTTTTTTTCTTTTAACTTTTCTACCTTTTGTTTCTATCATCCATGTTCCCAATAGGTTCTCCACATTTTAATCTATTCATAATTTTCTATCTTAAGCTAACCAAGGATTCAACTTGAAATTTTATTTTGTTTTTCTACTTAAGGCTAGTAGTGTGGCTAAATAGTATAAAAAGGGGTTTTAAAGGCTCAAGGGGGCTAACAAGGGTGATGTGAAAGGTAGGTTATTTTGGGGTAAGTGAGCTAAAATCAAATGATGGCCTCAATCATTCTTTTGGTATGTATCTATATTCTATATTCTATATTCTATAATTGGACATATAGATTAAAGCAAAGTAAAGAACAACAGAATAAAAAGAAGCAAAACACACAGGAATGAAATTATGGTTTGAATACAACCATACAATTAAGCTCAAGACTCACAGGCTGTGTGTTCTCTAACTCAAGCATCATATATCATTCATATATGTTATGCAGGTTTAGTTAAAAATTTCCATTATTCTCAAAAAAAAATTATTTAGGGTAGCCTTTAAAGTTTTAATGTTCTTCCTTGATGAAATGTTGTCAACTTAACTATATGATGTAATGCTATATATACAAGGTTTATGGATTTAAATCTGTTATGTTCAATTTCCTAGCTTACTTCCTTTTTATATTTTTCAATTTAACTATGCTATCTTATGCTAAAAAGGGTAAACTATACTAATTAATCCACTAATAAGTCAGAATTGCAAACTAAACTAAATAACTAAAAATATGAACTAAAAATGCAAAATGTAGAAATAGAGTAAAAATACATAAAAGTAGCAATGTATAAGTACTCAGAAAATAACAGTAAAAAAGAAAAATACAGAAAAATATCCAAAATAAAAGAAAAAAGAGATGTAGTGGTTCACCAAAATAAAACGCCAGAGATGGCGACCTCCCCACACTTAAAATGAAGCATCGTCCCTGATGCTCAGTCAAGCCGGGTGTGAAGGGGTGTCATCACTGGTAGGGATGGTAGCTGGAGGCTCTGTGGTGATGGTGAGCTGAGCGTCTGGCTGCTGTAGAGGCGGTGCTGACTGGATCGGGATCTCCGGATCTGCAGCCTCGATCTGATGCGTAACCTCCTGATGTGGTGCAGTCTGCTCTGTGCCTGCCTGCTGATGGGTCTCCTCCTGGGGCTCATCCTCCTCCTCCTCTGAAGGCTCTGATGGTGTGTCGGGCTCGGAGGGGATGTCACCACCCTGTCGGATCATCAGCTTTAGATGCGAATAGCGTCGCTGGCTGCGACGCTCCAATCTCTCATACCGGCGCCGGTTACGGCGCTCCATCTGATCAAGCTGTCGGAATAGGCGATACACGAGGCGGTATACGGGCTCAGAGGCAGGTGGAGGTGCAGTGGTGGCAGCAGGGGCAGCCGTGGATGAAGAGGGTCCAGCAGACAGTGGGGCTGTCTCATCAGTAGCAGTGAAGGGTGGTGGTCTGTAGCCCAAAACTAGGAAGTTCCTGCTGTGAAGAATGATCTTCCTGCAGTCCGCCGCTGGTGGTCTCTCATCGGCATCCTCCCATGGCACGTCAGCTCGACGGCCTAGTTGTGTAACCAGATACGGAAAAGGGAGGGTGCCTCGGACGTGGACCCTGGCCATATAATGCCGGATAAAGCGTGGTAGATAAAGGTTCTTACCCTCCATCACACACCATAGGAGGGTAATCATAGCAGCTGGGATCTCCGTCTCATGAGTACTCGGCATCACATAGTTGCTCAAGATCTGGTGCCATAACCGAGCCTCATCATTTAAGTACGCCCTCTTGATCCCTCTAGGCATGGTGGTGTCCTGACCCATCTCCCAAGGAACCGTCGGGTCGAGAGCTATCCGTGCCTTCACAGCATCCCAATCAAACTGCATCAGGCGCATGTCCTCCTCAGCCTTTTGATAACCATCAGGCTGATCGGACTTGGCTGGGAGCTGGAGAATGTCCTCTATGGCCTCCTCAGTGACCAGAATCTGCTTTCCTCTCAGGTTCACTGCATCGAAGGTGGTGATGTAGTAGTTGCAGTAGAATTCCCTGACCCAAGATGCATTGACCTCTGTCAGTGCTCTCTCCAGAAAGAACCAGCCTCTTTGCTTGATTTGCTCAGTGGTGTACTGTTGGAGTGCTTCTGGAATCCTCAGAGTTCTCTCTAGGTATAGATTCCTGGAGTTTGCAAATGCCGGATACTTCAGCTCACAGTATCGGTTTGCAAATTTTATTGAATCATTTGCAGGGAGCAGCTGGTCAGCTTTTTTCTGCTGTGTAAAGTTCTTCTCCCGTCATGAGGAATCATGCATTAGGTCAATGATGGACTGGGAGGAATCTCCTCTCTTGCACTTGCCAGTAGCCTTGCCTTTTCCTTTCCTTTGTGGGGCAGACATCCTGAAAAATGGAAAACCAGGATATGGATAAAAATAGGGAAGCAAATAGGTAATTTAAACAAAAAAAACTCAAAGCGGCAAAGGAGAATGGGAAATAGGTAAATGAGTTAAGTAATGGCGTATTAAGGATTGTATAGTAGTTTAAAAGTTGAAAGGAAGAATTTACAATCCAAAATGTATCAGAATTCAAGTTAAATAGAAAAATTGTCATTATGCCATGGTTAGAAAGTTAGAGGAAAGTGAAAAATCAGAAAAGAGATTTTAAAAGGTTAATATGGTTAGAATTTGAAAAAGAAGTTAGTAAATAAAATTAGTGAGTCAGTAACATGCAGGTTAAAGTAAGTGGCATAAAGAAAATAGTCCATGTAACAAGGATTCACAATTATGACTAGAAATAACTCATAACCGAACAAGGAAAACAGGGTGATGTTGATTCAAATAGATATAAAGAAAGCAAGAATTGGAATCAGAATATCACAAATGCAGTTTATAAACCAGGAAATCAAAGAGGATAAGAAAGTCTGCCATAGCATTCATGAAACGGTTTGGTTAAGGCAGAGGACAACAGAGTTCAGATTGCCAAACCAAAACATGAATGAAAACAACAATAAAAAAAATTTGGGCAGCATTCTGGCTAAAATTGGATTATCCCAGAAAATAAACAGCAAACAAGGCAGTTCATATTAAATAAAAAACTTGCTGCAGTTACCTATAATTAATAGAAACATGAAAATTCAGAGTAACAAGCAGCAAATGCAGGAAATCACAGCATATGAATAAGGTCACAGGAACAGCAGAATTGTCGCGCGATCGCGTCGCTGGAATTTGTGCTAGACACACGCTTCCATCGTCGTTTTAGCGCAACTCTCTGTCTCCTCCTAGTGTGTTGTGCAATCCATGCGACGCGATCGCGTCGCTCACGCGGTCGCGTGGGATTGTTTTTGTACAAGGGACGCGATCGCATGGGGCATGCGATCGCGTGGGCCAATTTGTGCAAAACGCACAAGGGCCGCACGATTCCAGCCTAACTTTCTGGACGTTGGATTTTGACACCGATCTCTAGGTCACGCGGCCGCGTGGGTGATGCGGTCGCGTGGATAGTGTTTTCGCAATATGACGCGATCGCATGAGGCATGCGGTCGCATCGTGCATCCCCTTTTTTTTATGTAAGATAAATGCAGAATGCAATGATTAATATGAATGCTATGCATGATTCCAGGTTCAATAAAGTAAAATGAAAAGAAAATAAAAATGAAAGCAATTAACAAGAATTAAATTGAAAAAGAAGCGACCATACCATGGTGGGTTGTCTCCCACCTAGCACTTTTAGTTAAAGTCCTTAAGTTGGACATTGGAGGAGCTTCCTGCTATGGCGGCTTATGTTTAAATTCGTCCAAAAATCTCCACCAGTGCTTGGAATGCCAATAGCCTCCGGGGTCCCAAACTAGGCATGTAAAGCTTCTGAATAGCTTCAAACAGATTGTTAGGCTCCCGGGGTGACGAATGTCAGAATAGATTTCAGGATCCCAAGCTTTGCTATTAAATCTGCCTCCGTCTTGATCTATATGTTTCCATCCGGGCGGTTTAAATTGTAGAATCTCACCATGGTGACCAAACGTTCTCCGCGATCCATGCAATTAAGCATGATACCAATCCGTGTACTTCGAGGTGAAGCGTGGAACCTTATTGAACCTTGTGTACCAGCTCTGAGTACGAGCCATTTCCCTCTTACTCTTAAAGCCGCAAAGAGCTCTAAGCTGGCCATCTGTTTTAAGCAAACCATATTCAAGTGAATAAGTAAAGTTATAGGTTAAGGATTGTACCCACTTGAAGCTTGTATTAGGTGGTAATGGCCTTGGGATAGGTGTTTCCGGTGGTTCTGTAAGTTCTACTCCCTTGTGCTCTTCTGTGAATTCCTCCACTTCCTTGCAAGGTTCTACAATTGTATCTGTATCCTGGTCAAAGTCTTCTATGTCTTCCTCATCACTTGAGTCATAGATTGGAGGTTGAGAGAAATCTACCTCCGCATCGTCTTCATATTCACTTGGGGAAGATTCTTCGACCTCAGAGAATTCACTTGCGGATGCCAGTTCATTACTAAGAGAATTTGACTTGTGACTATCATCATCAAGGGAATTTGTGTCCTGGGTTATTTCGTCTGATTCTTCATAAACAAGTTGCCTTGGAGATTGTACAATATCCTCCTTAGCATCAACTGTAGCGTCCTTGACGTAGTTCTCCTCAGTTCTGGATTCCCATGGAGGTTCAGCGTCTCCTAGATCTTCAACCAACTCTTCTTCTTGAACAATGACAGCTTCTTCTACTTGTTCTAGTACAAATTCATTCTCTGTCTTGTCCACTGGAGTTTCTGGTATCTCCTTCATGCTACGCTCTTCGTTAGACTGTTCACATGGGGTTGTGGCTGATCCTTGTGTATTTGAGCGTCTAGAAACCCATTGAATTACTACTTGCTCCAGTTGTCGAATGGTTATTTGAAGTTTATTTACTGTTTCCTTTAGGCAAACCTCTGCTTCTCGGGTTGCAATCTAAATTCCACTTAGTTAACCTTTACTAAAGTAAAGGAAAGTCAAGGGACTAATTAGTTTGACCTTCGAATCCTATTTATTTCCTAAGAAAAAGTTGGGATTATTGAAGTTCAGTTCAATTAGCAAGATAACAATTATCAATTATGATGAGTTGGTAACTGTTGGGTTACTGACTTCTTAACCAAGACCAAAAAGGGAAAAAGTAAATTGCTGGAATAAAATATCTTCAGATCGGAAACAATGATAACATAAATTAAAAAGAGCAACCATAAACTGAAAATACCTCAAATATCATTAATTCAAATAATAATCTGTAACATGGAATAATTCATAAATTCAATTATAAAAGTAATTAATCAACTCAAGTGCTGGAATAAATAAATAAAAGTGAAAAAGGGAAGCTTAAAACAAAGAAACATAAAACCTGGATCGAGAGTCACTCTTACAAACTAAGAGAATTCCTAAATCCTAAGAGAGAGAGAGGGGAGAAGATCTCCCTCTCAAACTAAATCTAAATCATGAAGAGTAAAAATTGGCGAGCTCTCTTTTGAATGGATGTATTCCCACACTTTATAGCCTCTAGTCTGTGTGTTCTGTACCTGGATCTGGGCCAAAAGGGCTTCAGAAATCGCTAGGGGCGTATTCTGTAAATTCTGATACGTGGCCTCTGTCACGCGTCCGCGTGGGTCATGCGGTCGCGTCATCTGGAGTTTTCCTTGTGGCGCGGTCGCGTCGGTCACGCGTCCGCATCGAATGCGCTATGCTCAAGTCTCGCGGCCGCGTCAGTCATGCGGCCGCGTCGCTACTTCTTTGCTCCTGGCACGCGATCGCGCCGTCCATGCGATCGCGTGGATGCCAGTTTCTTCAAAACTCCGTTTCGAACTTTCCTTCCATTTTTGTACATTTCCTTTTCCATCCTTTAAGTCATTCTGCCTTAGAAAATCTGAAACTACTCAACACACTAATCACGGCATCGAATGGAAGTAAGGGTAATTAAAATAATTAATTTTTAAAGCTTAGGAAACATGTTTTTCACATACATCACATAATAAGGAAGGGAAAGTAAAACCATGCAATTAATGTGAATAAGTGGGTGAAGGATTGAATAAATCATTCAAACTAAGCACAAAATAACTCATGAAATATGGGTTTATCAATGGCGTTTACATGCCTAATTGGAACAGGGATGATTAAAGTCCTTGGCCCCACTGGATCCGTGGACCCCACAGGATCTCCTCAGGATCTGTGGACCCCACAGGATCCCCACCTACTTCTTCTCTCCTCTTCACACCTTTTCATAACTCTCTTCCCCAAATTCCCCTCACCAATCAACTCAATCACTCTTCCCCATTACCATCACCTCTTCACCACTCACATCCATCCTCTCTTCCCCAAAAACCCCACATACCTTTAAATTAAAAATAATTTCCCTCCCAAACCCAACCCTAAATGGCCGAACCTTAACCCCTCCCCACTCCTATATAAACCCCTCATTCCTTCTTCATTTTCACACAACACAACCCTCTCTTCTTCCCCTTTGCCGAATCCACCTTCTCCCTCCATCTCCTCTATTTTTCTTCTTCTTCTACTTCTTTCTCTTTTCTTTTGCTCGAGGACGAGCAACCGTTTTAAGTTTGGTGTGGTAAAAGCATTGCTTTTTGTTTTTCCATAACCATTTATGGCACCTAAGGCCAGAGAAACCTCTAGAAAGAGGAAAGGGAAGGCAATTGCTTCCACCTCTGAGTCATGGGAGATGGAGAGATTCATCTCTAAGGTTCATCAAGACAACTTCTATGAAGTTGTGGTCAAGAAAAAAGTGACCCCTGAGGTTCCTTTCAAACTCAAAAAGAATGAGTATCCGGAGATCCGACTTGAAATCCAAAGAAGAGGTTGGGAAGTTCTAACCAACCCCATTCAACAAGTCGGGATCTTAATGGTTCAAGAGTTCTATGCAAACGCATGGGTTACTAGGAACCATGATCAAAGTGTGAACCTGAACCCAAAGAATTGGCTCAGCATGGTTTGGGAGAAATACTTAGATTTCAGTTCGGAAAATGTAAGGCTGGCGTTCAACTTGCCAATGATGGAAGAAAACGCACGCCCCTACACTAGAAGAGTCAACTTTGATCAAAGGTTGGACCAAGTCCTCATGGACATATGTGTGGAAGGAGCTCAATGGAAAATTGACTCAAGGGGCAAGCCGGTTCAACTAAGAAGGCTTGACCTCAAACCAGTGGCTAGAGGATGGTTGGAGTTCATTCAACGCTCAATCATTCCTACTAGCAACCGGTCTGAAGTTACTATAGACAGGGCCATCATGATCCATAGTATCATGATTGGGGAGGAAGTGGAAGTTCATGAGATTATACCTCAAGAACTCTACAAGGTGGCTGACAAGTCCTTCACTTTGGCAAGGTTAGCCTTTCCTCACCTCATTTGTCACCTCTGCAATTCTGCTGGAATTGACATAGAGGGGGACATCCTCATTGAAGAGGATAAGCACATCACTAAGAGAAAGATGGAGCAAACAAGAGAGCATGGACCTCAACATGAGCATGAGGAAATTCCTCACCATGAAATCCCTGGGATGCCTCAAGGGATGCACTTTCCTCCACAATACTATTGGGAACAAATCAACACTTCCCTAGGAGAATTAAGTTCCAACATGGGACAACTAAGGATGGAGCACCAAGAACACTCCATCATCCTCCATGAAATTAGAGAAGATCAAAGAGCTATGAGGGAGGAGCAAGAAAGACAAGGAAGAGACATAGAGGAGCTCAAAAGCACCATTGGTTCTTCAAGAAGAGGAAGACGCCACCCTCACTAAGGTGGACTCATTCCTTAATCTCCTTGTTTATTTTCTGTTTTTAGTTTTATGCTTTATGTTTGTCTATGTTTGTGTCTTATTACATGATCATTAGTAGTTAAGTGTCTATGCCCTAAAGTTATGAATGTCCTATGAATCCATCACCTCTCTTAAATAAAAAATATTTTAATTACAAAAGAACAAGAAGTACATGGTTTCGAATTCATCCTTGAAACTAATTTAATTATTTTGATGTGGTGACAATACTTTTTGTTTTCTGAATGAATGCTTGAACAGTGCATATGTCTTTTGAAGTTGTTGTTTAAGAATGTTAAATATGTTGGCTCTTGAAAGAATGATGAACAGGAGAAATGTTATTTGATAATATGAAAAATCATAAAAATGATTCTTGAAGCAAGAAAAAGCAGTGAATACAGAAAGCTTGCGGAAAAAAAAATGGCGAAAAAAATTCGTGAAAGAAAAAGAAAAGCAAGCAGAAAAAGCCAAAAGCTCTTAAAACCAAGAGGCAAGAGCAAAAAGCCAGTAGCCCTTAAAACCAAAAGGCAAGGGTAATAAAAAGGATCCAAGGCTTTGAGCATCAGTGGATAGGAGGGCCTAAAGGAATAAAATCCTGGCTTAAGCGGCTAAACCAAGCTGTACCTAACCATGTGCTTGTGGCGTGAAGGTGTCAAGTAAAAACTTGAGACTGAGCGGTTAAAGTCAAGGTCCAAAGCAAAAGAAGAGTGTGCTTAAGAACCCTGGACACCTCTAATTGGGGACTTTAGCAAAGCTGAGTCATAATCTGAAAAGGTTCACCCAGTTATGTGTCTGTGGCATTTATGTATCCGGTGGTAATACTGAAAAACAAAGTGCTTAGGGCCACGGCCAAGACTCATAAAGTAGCTGTGTTCAAGAATCAACATACTGAACTAGGAGAATCAATAACACTATCTGAATTCTGAGTTCCTATAGATGCCAATCATTCTGAACCTCAATGGATAAAGTGAGATGCCAAAACTATTCAAGAGGCAAAAAGCTACTAAGTCCCGCTCATCTGATTGGAGCTATGTTTCATTGATATTTTGGAATTTATAGTATATTCTCTTCTTTTTATCCTATTTGATTTTCAGTTGCTTGGGGACAAGCAACAATTTAAGTTTGGTGTTGTGATGAGCGGATAATTTATACGCTTTTTGGCATTATTTTTAGTATGATTTCAGTATAATTTAGTTAGTTTTCATTATATTTTTATTAGTTTTTAATTAAAAATCACATTTCTGGACTTTACTATGAGTTTTTGTGTTTTTCTGTGATTTCAGGTAATTTCTGGCTGAAATTGAAGGACTTGAGCAAAAATCTTATTCAGGCTGAAAAAGGACTGCTGATGCTGTTGGATTCTGACCTCTCTGCACTCGGAATGAATTTTCTGGAGCTACAGAACTCCAAATAGCACGCTCTCAATTGCGTTGGAAAGTAGACATCCAAGGCTTTCCAGCAATATATAATACTCCATACTTTGAATAAGGATTGACGATGTAAACTAGCGTTCAACGCCAGTTCCATGCTGCATTCTGGAGTCAAACGCCAGAAACAGGTTGCAAAGTGGGGTTCAATGCCAGAAACAGGCTACAAACTGGCGTTCAACTCCAAGAGAAGCCTCTACACGTGTAAATCTCAATGCTCAGCCCAAGCACACACCAAGTGGGCCCCAAAAGTGGATTTCTACATCATTTACTTATTTCTGTAAACCCTAGTAACTAGTTTAGTATAAATAGGACTTTTTACTATTGTATTTACATCTTTAGTTTCATCTTTAGATCACGTTTGGGGGCTGGCCATTCGGCCATGCCTAAACCTTCATCACTTATGTATTTTCAACGGTAGAGTTTCTACACACCAAAGATTAAGGTGTGGAGCTCTGCTGTTCCTCAAAGATTAATGCAAAGTACTACTATTTTTCTATTCAATTCAACTTATTCCGCTTCTAAGATATTCATTCGCACTTCAATATGATGGATGTGATGATCGTGACAGTCATCATCATTCCCAACTTATGAACGCGTGCCTGACAACCACTTCCGTTCTACCTTAGATTGAATGAGTATCTCTTGGATATCTAATATAGGGGACCGAGTCCGAGTTATTAGTGTCTTCGTGGTATAAGTTAGAACCCATGGATAGCCATTCCTGAGATCCGGAAAGTCTAAACCTTGTCTGTGGTATTCTGAGTAGGATCTGGGAAGGGATGGCTGTGACGAGCTTAAAACTCGCGAGTGCTGGGCGTAGTGACAGACGCAAAAGGATCAATGGATCCTATTCCAGTATGATCGAGAACCGACAGATGAATAGCCGTGCCGTGACAGAGCATCTTGGACCATTTTCACTGAGAGAACGGGAAGTAGCCATTGACAACGGTGATGCCGAACATACAGCTTGCCATGGAAAGGAGTAGGATTGATTGGATGAAGACAGTAGGAAAGCAGAGATCAGAGGAACGAAAGCATCTCTATACGCTTATTTGAAATTCTCACCAATGAATTACATAAGTACCACTATCCTATTTTATATTTTATTTATTTTCATCCACTATAATTTCTTAATACAATTTAATCCGCCTGACTGAGATTTACAAGGTGACCATAGCTTGCTTCAAGGTGACAATCTCCGTGGGATCGACCCTTACTCACGTAAGGTTTATTACTTGGACGACCCAGTGCACTTGCTGGTTAGTTGTACGAAGTTGTGAAACAGATATAAGATCATGAACGTGCATATTGAGTTTTTAGCGCCGTTAACAAGGAATGGAATGATCACGATTTCGCACACCAAGTTTTTGGCGCCGTTGCCGGGGAATGGAATGATCACGATTTCGCACACCAATAAGTAGGTTGTTATCATATCCATTAAATACATATGTAGTTTATGGTATGCAGATAAACTGACCAAATAACGCAATATTATTGCATCCACTATAGAGGAATATATTTCTTCATAATCTATACCGGGATATTGTGAAAAACTTGATAACGGAAAATCTGTATCGCTATAAATCCCCTTCGACAAGTTTACCGAATTGTCGTCAAGTACTCACAGTAGAGTGAGGTCGAATCCCACAGGGATGGATTGGTTGAGCAACTTTAACCAGAGGAGTGTTCTAGTTGAACTAAACAGAATTGAGTTGAGATTTGCAGAAATTAAATGGTTGGAAACGTGAATAGCAAGAAATGTAAATGGCAGAATGTAAATGGCAGAAAGTAAATTGCAGAAAAGTAAATTTGCAGAAAACTAAATGGGAATGGGGGGATTGAACATCAAAGTAAATAACATTATATAGAGAATGGTAAGATCAGAAATGGGAAAATCATTGTGTTCAGGAGATGTTGCACTCTCCAAATCAAGTTTATTCTCAACTCTTACTCAATCCATGCAACTCATTGATCTCTTGGCAATCTTAGGTGATTGAATCCCAATTCCTTGGCAATTCAATCTCTCTAAGCTTGAACAATTACCCAATTCCTTGATCTAATTGCTCAAGAAAAGAGATGAAGTATGATCACTGATTATACCACATGTTCTTCTAGATCAAAGCATCGGTAGGATTATATGTCACTATATCCATTCAACCCCCAATCCAGTCCAACATGAGAAAGCGTTTCTAGCATGATTTCTTCATTCTTCTTTCAAGAAAACCAAAGAGAATGGAAAGAAGGAGAACAATAAGAACTATAATTGATCCATTGAATTATAACAGAGCTCCCTAACCCAATGAAGATGGGTTTAGTTGTTCATAGCTCTGAGAATGGAAAATGGAAATGTAAATTGCATTGCAAGTAAAACTGAATTACAGAGAAAAGTAAAATTGGGGTGTTTATAATCCTGGATCCCCCAGGTCCCAATTCTCCTTTTCTAGTTTAAAACTACCTCTATATATACTACTTCTCTGATCTTCAGTTAAGTCTGCAAGTCTTTGGATGTAGGCCCTTGAGCTTAGTTGAAGCAGTTACAATCTCAGTGGGCTTTGCTCAGCTTGCTGGAAAAGTTTGACTTGGGTGGCTTTCACGTTAGTTAGGCCATTAGTGTGGTTAACGTTAAGTATAAATTCCTGGTTCAAAGACGTTAGTGACACTAACTTGGTCACTAACGTCCCCAACCCCTTTGAGTCACGTTAACCTCACCGTTAGTGGAACTAATGTGGCCACTAACGTAGCCTTTCCTAACCCTTGATCACGTTAATGGTGTTAACTTCACCATTAACGTCCAAGACACCCTTTCTTCCACGTTAATGGCCCACGTTAGTGGTATTAACATGGCCATTAACGTGGGCAAACCTTGGCTTCGAACATGTTAGTGGTGCTAACTTCACCACTAATGTTGCAAACTCCCCCTTTATCCATGTTAGTGCCCACTTTAGTGGCACTAACATGGGATTCCTTGGCCATTCCTCACGTTAGTGGTGTTAACTTCACCACTAACGTCTTGAGCTCTTCCTTCTTCCACATTAGTTCCCACGTTAGTGGCACTAACGTGGGTTTATTTGGCCTTCGAACACGTTACTGGTGCTAACTTCACCACTAACGTTGCAAGCTGTCCTTTCTTCCACATTAATGGCCACGTTAGTGGCACTAACGTGGCTCTTCTCTGCTTCTTCTTACCTGAAATCAATCAAACAAATTGCATTAAAGCCTTGCTCTAATCATGAGATAATGCATTACTCATTACATCATCAGTCCTTGCCTTATTCTCATGAAAATGTTTAGAATTCACAATGTTTAATTGAATCAAGATATGAATGCATACTCAACCAAATACTTGCTTATTGCCTAAGAAATTGCATAAAACTATCCTAAAACAAACTAAAAATGGCTTGTGAAACTAGCCAAGATGCCCTGGCATCACAACACCAAACTTAAATCTTGCTAGTCCTTAAGCAAGTGATGAAATCATAAGAAGAATGAATGAGAATATAAGAGATACAAGTCCTTATTCAGAGAATTCAAATCCTTGGTTCATGGGGTTTCATGCATGACAACTTAGGTTCATGTTCTTGCTGGTTTCTAGGTTGTCACATGCTCTTGAATTCTCACTCTATTGCCTTCAATAAGACTCTTATTCTTGGTCCTTAACTTAGCTCTGTTTTTGTTTTCTTTCTTCCTTAGAGCTTATTGCTTTCTTCAGCTAAGTGTTTTGTGTTGAGACAACTCTTTAGGATAAGCTTTCAGCCAACACTTCCGAACCAGTTGGTTCAAGGTGCTAGGTGTTAAAACACCCCTAAGGACTTAATCACTCAAGTCTCTCCTCAGCACATACACACCACAGGCACATGGCTTATTATTTCATTCCTGAGACCTTGGTGTCCAGCACCACTTTAGGTTACTAAATATTTTGTAACTAGGTTGCTTTTGATGGTGGACTTTCAGTTGACAATCCCGGGTTAGTTAACCTAAGTTATCAAGTGATGAAGCACTCCTCAGAACTTACTCATCCAAGCATATCCTTGTACAAAAATACCACAGACACATGCCTCAAGGTTCATGCTATTGGTGCCTAGCTTTATTTCTTTCTCTTTTCAGTTTCTTTTTCTTTCTAGGATCTTATTGATTATCTAAGTCTCATAGAATGCACTTCAAGCTCACAATTCAAGAGATATCTTAGCCTTGTATCTTATTGATGAACCAACTTAACTAGCAAACACCACCACAAACACTAGGACTTTATTCTACAACATTAGACTTCACTCTTGTTTTTCAAAACATTTTCTTATAATTTCTTTTATTGAACTCAAGGACACAGCACACAATTTAAAGAATGATGTAGTGGCCTAAACAACTAAGCTAGCAAGCAAAAAAGATAACTAAGAAACTAAATGCAGAATTGAAATTCAAAAGCTACTTATGGAAGCATGTTCTATTTCATACATAATTTTCCTTATTCAAAACTAAAGAAAGAAACTCCACCCTGTTTCACTCTTTGATGTGCTTTTCTTTTTGTCCTCTTGTTTCTGGGTTTTGTCGGCCAGTTGAAGGGTTATGTTTGTGGATTTCAACTCATTGATTTGCAGCTTCCTCATGAGAGATAGGGGCATTAAATTTATGCTCGCTCCAAAATCACAAAACCCTCTGTCAATCATTGTATCCCCTACAGCACAAGGGATGTGGAAACTCCTTGGGTCCTTCTTCTTTGCAGGTAAATCTTTTTGGATAAGGACACTGCACTCTTTAGTCATCACTACTATCTGCCACCCTTCAAGGGATTCTTCTTGGTTAGCAACTCCTTCATGCATTTTATATATGAAGGCATCTGTTGGAGGGCTTCAATGAAGGGAATGTTGATATGAAGAGACTTAAATGTGTCTAGAAACCTAGAATACCTCTTCTCTTTCTCACCACCCCTGAGCCTTTGAGGGAATGATGCTTTTGGCACATATGGCTTCAAGGTTTCCTCCTCCATTGGATCCTTCCCTTGTGCAGGGCTAATGCCTTGTTCTATCTCTTTCACTTTCTCCTTTGGAAATCCTTGGTTGTGCTCTGTTGGCATGCTGGTTTCTTCCTCTAAGGTCTCTTTATTTCTTAGAGTGACTGCCTTACATTCTTCCCATCTCACATTCTTTGTTTCTCCTCTTGGATTCTTCTCAGTATCACTTGGGAAGCTATCTGTGGACTTAGAAATTTGATGAGAAAGAAATCCTACTTGGGATTCAAGCTTCTTGATGGTATCTCCCTGGTTCTTCATATTAGACCTTACTTCATCCTTGAATGCTTTGTTGTCTTGAAACTCCTTGCAAAGATTTTCAAGCAAGGCTTCAATCCGGGAGATTCTATTCTCAGATGGTGATGGTAGGTTAGAATTTGGAGGTTGAGGATGGCTATTTTGTGCTTGATATGGAGGCTAAAAAAAGTTGTTGTGTGGAGGTTGATATGGTCTTTGGTTGAAGTGTTGGTAAGTGGAGTTGTTGTAATGGTTGAAGTTTTGGGGCATATGATCTTGGGTTTAGTTTTCCTGGTTTCCCCACCCAAAGTTTGGGTGGTTCTTCCAACTAGGATTATAGGTTTTGGAGTGTGGATCATAGGGTTGTCTTGATGAGTTTCCAACATAATTGGCTTGTCTCCAATCACCTCCTTCCTCTGCATTCACCCTTCTTGAGTTGGTAGTTGAGTATTGACTGCTGCAATTTGGTTCCTCTCCATCTGCTTGGTGAGGTCTGCCAATTACTTGGTAATCAACTTGTTTTGAGTTAGCAATGCATCCATGTGACTCAACTCCATCACTCCTCTATTGGTGCTCTGATCTGAGGCATAGAAGTACTCGTTATTAGCTACTGTTTCAATGATATCTATGGCCTTTTCTATGGTCTTTTTAGTATTGAGAGAGCCTCTTGAAGAGTGGTCCAGGGCCTTCTTTGCTTCTCTAGAAAGACCTTCATAGAAAATGTGCAGCTGCACCCATTCGTTGAACATATCAGGGGGACATCTCCTTATTAGCTCTTTGTATCTCTCCCACGCTTCATACAAAGTTTCTCCATCCAACTGCCTGAAGGTTTGCACCTCTATTCTCAACTTGATTATCCTTTGTGGAGGGTAAAACTTTGTTAGAAACTTGTTGACAACATCCTCCCAGGTGGTAAGACTCTCCTTAGGAAATGACTCAAGCCACTTAGATGCTTTGTCCCTAAGAGAAAATGGAAACAAAAGCAATCTATATGTGTCAGGATGAACACCATTGGCCTTCACAGTATCACATATTCTCAAGAATGTGGTTAGATGTTGGTTGGGGTCTTCTTAGCCACTTCCTCCAAATGAGCAATTGTTTTGAACCAGGGTGATGAGTTGTAGTTTTAGCTCAAAGTTGTTGGCATGAATAGTTGGTTTTAGGATGCTAATTCCACAATTCCCTGGGTTTGGGTTGATGAAAGAGTCTAGAACTCTTCTCTCTTGCCCAACATGGTTACCAGCACCCTCTCTAACATGATTGTGTACTTCCTCCTCCATAGTAACATCTAGATCTTCTTCCAACTCTTCCTCACCGACTATTCCTTTACCTCTTGCTTCCCTCCTTAGTCTAAGGAAGGTCCTCTCAGGTTCACTATCAAAAGAAGTTGAAGCTCCTCCTCTTCTACCTGTCATACATACAGCAAAACAAACAAGCAAAAGGCAAGTGAAGGAATCACTCTTGTTAAGACTTATGGCTAGAGTGATTGGTGCAATTTGTCAAACAGTTAGTGGATTAGTGTGCAGGAATGTAAATAAACAACGAAAACAAGTGAAACCTCTAAGAATGAAAGTAAACAAACTGAAATAAAGACTAATCAACAGAAGAAAAGAAAAGTGTTCAATCTAGTTATCCTCTGATTTAATCATTGTCAATGCAAAATCAATCACTGGCAACGGCGCCATAAACTTGATAACGGAAAATCTGTATTGCTACAAATTCCCTTCGGCAAGTATAAACTCACAGTAGAGTGAGGTCGAATCCCATAGGGATTGATTGGTTGAGCAACTTTAACCAGAGGAGTGTTCTAGTTGAACTAAACAGAATTGAGTTGAGATCTGTAGAAATTAAATGGAGGGAAACGTAAATAGCAAGAAATGTAAATGACGGAAGGTAAATGACGGAATGTAAATAGCAGAAAGTAAATTGCAAAAAAGTAAATGGGAATGGGGTGATTGAACATCAAAGTAAATAACAGAATATAGAGAATGGTAAGATCAGAAATGGAAAAATCATTGGGTTCAGGAGATGTTGCACTCTCCGGATCAAGTTCATTCTCATCTCTTCCTCAATCCATGCAACTCATTGATCTCTTAGCAATCTTAGGTGATTGAATCCCAATTTCTTGGCAATTCAATCTCTCTAAACTTGAACAATTGCCCAATTCCTTGATCTAATTGCTCATGGAAAGAGATGAAGTACGATCACTGATTATACCACATGTTCTTCTAGATCAAAGCATCGGTAAGATTATATGTCACTATATCCATCCAACCCCCAATCCAGTCCAACATGAGAAAGAGTTTCTAGCATGATTTCCTCATTCCTCTTCCAAGGTTCAGAGGAAATTCAAGTATGAGCAATTTCTCTTCCGAGACAATTGCTCAATTGGATGAAGAGCGAAAGCTTTCAAGCAAATAAAAGAGAATATAAAGAGGAAGAAGAATAAGAATTATAATTGATTCATTGAATTACAACAGAGTTCCCTAACCCAATGAAGAGGGGTTTAGTTGTTCATAGCTCTGGAAATAAAAAATAGAAATGTAAATTGCATTGCAAGTAAAACTGATTTACAGAGAAAAGTGAATTTGGGTATTTACAATCCTGGATCCCCCAGGTCCTAATTCCCCTTTTTCTAGTTTAAAACTACCCTTATATATACTACTTTTCTAATCTTCAGTTAAGTCTACAAGTCTCTGGATGTGAGCCCTTGAGCTCAGTTGAAGTTACAATTTCAGTGGGCTTTGCTCAGCTTGCTAGAAGAGTTTGAGTTGGGTGGCTTTCACGTTAGTCAGGTCGTTAGTGTGGTTAACGTTAAGTATAAATTCCTGGTTCGAAGACGTTAGTGACACTAACTTGGTCACTAACGTCCCCAACACCTTTGAGTCACATTAACCCCACCGTTAGTGGCACTAACGTGGCTACTAACGTAGCCTTTCCTAACCCTTGATCACGTTAATGGTGTTAACTTCACCATTAACGTCCAAGACACCCTTTCCTCCACGTTAATGGCCCATGTTAGTGGCATCAACGTGGCCATTAACGTGGGCAAACCTTGACTTCGAACACGTTAGTGGTGCTAACTTCACCACTAACGTTGCAAACTCCCCCTTTATCCATGTTAGTGCCCACGTTAGTGGCCACTAACATGGGCTTCCTTGGCCATTCCTTACGTTAATGGTGTTAACTTCACCACTAATATCTTGAGCTCTTCCTTCTTCCTCATTAGTGGCACTAACCTGGGCTTATTTGGCCTTCGAACACGTTAGTGGTGCTAACTTCACCACTAACGTTGCAAGCTATCCTTTCTTCCACATTAATGGCACTAACGTGGCCACTAACGTGGCCACTAACGTGGCTCTTCTCTGCTTCTCCTTACCTGAAATTAATCAAACAAATTACATCAAAGCCTTGCTCTAATCATGAGATAATGCATTACTTATTACATCCATCAATCCTTGCCTTATTCTCATGAAAATGTTTAGAATTCACAATGCATAATCAACCAAATACTTGCTTATTGCCTAAGAAATTGCATAAAACTATCCTAAAACAAACTAAAAATGACTTGTGAAACTAGCCAAGATGCCCCGGTATCAAAACTTTGTGCCATTTGTTTCGACGTGAATTTGTTTCGGTGGCCATTAGTCCGACTGGAATTTCAATTCGAATTGGAGCATTTTTAGCTGGTATATAGGATTTAGTTATCCTTTTCGTATCAGAAAATGCATCAGGCAATTCATTTGCTATTTTTTACAAATGTATAATCTTTTGAACTTCTAGTTCATATTGCCCTGATCGTGGATCTAAATACATCAAGGATGATATATTCCAATTAAGTTCTTTTTCAGAAAGCTTATTCTCTCTCCTTAATGTTAGAAATTTTGATTCATTAAAATGACAATCTGCAAATCGGGCTTTAAATATATCTCCAATTTGTATCTCAAGATGCATCCTATAGATGGAGAATCATATCTAACATATATCCCTAATTTTCTTTGGGGTCCCATTTTGGTGCGAGAAGGTGGTGCAATGGGAACATATATCGTACACCCGAATATTCTTAAATGAGAAATATTTAGCTGTTGGCCAAAAGCTAATTGCATAAGAGATAACTGATGGTAACTTGTTGGTGTCAAATGAATAAGTGTTACGGCATATAAAATAGCATGTTTTCAAGCCGAGGTTGGGAGATTTGTTCTTATAAGTAAGGGGTCTAGCAATTAATTGAAGACATTTAATAAGTAATTCTGCTAACCCATTTTGTGTGTGAACATGAGCTGTTGGATGTTCAATGCTTATTCCATTAGCCATACAATAAGTATCAAAGGCTTGAGAAGTAAATTCACCAGCATTATCAAGACGAATTATTTTGATTGGATTTTCTGAAAACTGTGCTTTTACTTGAATAATTTGAGCAAGTAATCTCACAAATGCCAGGTTGCGAGAAGACAATAAGTACACATGTGACCATCTTGAAGATGCGTCTATTAGGTCTATAAAATATCTAAAAGATCCACATGGTGCATAAATAGGTCCACATATATCGCCATGAATCCTTTTTAGAAATTCGGGAGACTCAAATCCAATCTTTACTACTGATGGCCTTAAAATTAGCTTTCCTTGAGAACATGCAGCACAACAAAATTCACTAAATTTAAGAATCTTCTGGTTCTTTAGTGAATATCCATGAAAATTTTCAATAATTTTTCGCATTATAGTTGTTTCCGGATGACCCAATTGGTCATGCCAAATTATAAAGTCATTTGGGCTAATAAACTTCTGGTTTACAATAGCATGTGATTCAATTGCACTAATTTTAGTATAATATAACCCATATGAAAGTGGGGGTAACTTTTCTAATATAACCTTTTTATTTGAATTATGAGTTGTGATATATAAGTACTCATGATTTTCCTCATTCATTGCTTCAATATGATATCCATTTCGGCAAATATCTTTAAAACTTAATAAGTTCCTTAGAGACTTAGTAGACAATAGTGTATTATTTATTATGAATTTTATTCTTCTGAAAAATAAAATTATAGCTCTTTTGGAGCCTTCTATCACATTGTCTGAGCCAATAATAGTATTAACATATTCTTCTTTTGGCACAAGATGAGTAAAATATATATTACTTACATAGTATCATATACTAAAAGTTTTATTATTATTACTATTATTATTATTTTAGAAGTTGACACATTTAGTAATGAAGAAATTCATAAACATAAACATTAATATTTTATTAAATATTATTTATATACATTATACTTAAAATTTAAATTCATAGAAAATAAAAATTAACAAAAAATTTTTTATATTATTTATTTACATAAATATTTAATAAATTCTTATATTAAATTTTTTTTATCATTGATCAAATGATCAATATTTTCTTCGAAATTTTAAAAAAAATCAGGTACTTATCACAACAAACATCACCACTGAAAAACTACTTTTGCCCGCAACATGTTTAGGGAAAATTATGAATACAGTCCCTTTCAACATTTCAACATTAGTGATGATAGCACAACCAAGTTACAATGGGACACTTGTGTGGCGGCTTCATAACATATTAAGAATTTAATTTGTAAAAATAATTTTCATAAGCACTCAATAACGATCATATTTTATACTATTTACTTATAAATCATAGTCCTTGTCATTTGAACCTTCGAAGAACAAGCTAAGCTTTGCACCCGTTTCCTTTGAACATTATTAACGACAAACATGAGATAGACACTTCCGTTTTTAATCATTTTTTATTATTCTAAAAATCCTTGAGATGAATAAGTATTTTTGTAAAAAAAATATTTAATTATTTTGTAATATAATTTATTAAAAATTTATTTGTCATATATATTAAACTTTTTTATTAAAACAACCGAAGAATTAAAATATTTATTTGTCTCACAGAAGTAATTTTAAAATATTTAAAATAATAAAAATTTATTAAGAATAAAAAAATTTTTAGAATCAATTTTATTATTGATTATTATTTTAATTTATCAATCATCATCCTCCAATCAAATTTACATTTGGAGTAGCAATTAAACAGTGTAATTAGATAATATACATAAATTGAACCTATTTTTGTTTTACATGTAAAATAATAAAGTCAATAGCAGTACATGTAAGAATAATCGCAATAATATAACTAATTTAATAAAATAATCCTACTTAGAGATCCGAATCCTTGACAAAGAGGGATGTGTAATTTTTTTTATTCTAGAAGGACGTGTAGTTTATTGATTTATTCATAAATCAATCGGTGACATCAACAGGTACAACTTTACAAGCGCCATTTGAAGAGATTTGGTTCTTCTAAGAATAGAACTATTTGCTTGGTTTGTACTAGGAGGAAGGGTCAACACGAAGGAACGGCTGAGTAGATTTGGCATTATTAATCATCATGACAATATTTGTGTTTTGTGTAAAAAGGACATAGAATATGTACATCATTTATTTTTTGTTTGTGAGTTTACGTGACAGGTGTGGTGTGCTTGGTTGACGTTTACTGATAGAGCATGGGTCATCCCGGAAACCGTTAAGGAGTTCTTTGAAAGTTGGACTGGAGTAACAGGTGGCAAGTCTGAGCAAAAGAAATGGCTGGTAGGATTTTGTGCCGTTGTTTGGAATATCTGGTTGGAGCGGAATAGCAGAGTCTTCCAGAGAGTAGAGACAAGTGTTGAAGGAGTGAAGATTCTGTCCTTCTTAAGTTACAAAGAATGGTGTGGAGTTGATCCGTTTGGTTGTTGATGGCAATGCCGGAGATGACAACGGAATTCAACTTTTTATTCATGTTTATGTTTTGTCATTTTGTTCCTTCTGCTCCACCTTATTGTGTTGAGCTACCTATGTTCAAAAAAAAAAATTCAATAAGCGTTGCAACGACTTATATATGGGTTATGCTAAGTAATC
>NC_029787.2:118356094-118366856 GCF_000816755.2 Arachis ipaensis
AAGTAATTTTAAAATATTTAAAATAATAAAAATTTATTAAGAATAAAAAAATTTTTAGAATCAATTTTATTATTGATTATTATTTTAATTTATCAATCATCATCCTCCAATCAAATTTACATTTGGAGTAGCAATTAAACAGTGTAATTAGATAATATACATAAATTGAACCTATTTTTGTTTTACATGTAAAATAATAAAGTCAATAGCAGTACATGTAAGAATAATCGCAATAATATAACTAATTTAATAAAATAATCCTACTTAGAGATCCGAATCCTTGACAAAGAGGGATGTGTAATTTTTTTTATTCTAGAAGGACGTGTAGTTTATTGATTTATTCATAAATCAATCGGTGACATCAACAGGTACAACTTTACAAGCGCCATTTGAAGAGATTTGGTTCTTCTAAGAATAGAACTATTTGCTTGGTTTGTACTAGGAGGAAGGGTCAACACGAAGGAACGGCTGAGTAGATTTGGCATTATTAATCATCATGACAATATTTGTGTTTTGTGTAAAAAGGACATAGAATATGTACATCATTTATTTTTTGTTTGTGAGTTTACGTGACAGGTGTGGTGTGCTTGGTTGACGTTTACTGATAGAGCATGGGTCATCCCGGAAACCGTTAAGGAGTTCTTTGAAAGTTGGACTGGAGTAACAGGTGGCAAGTCTGAGCAAAAGAAATGGCTGGTAGGATTTTGTGCCGTTGTTTGGAATATCTGGTTGGAGCGGAATAGCAGAGTCTTCCAGAGAGTAGAGACAAGTGTTGAAGGAGTGAAGATTCTGTCCTTCTTAAGTTACAAAGAATGGTGTGGAGTTGATCCGTTTGGTTGTTGATGGCAATGCCGGAGATGACAACGGAATTCAACTTTTTATTCATGTTTATGTTTTGTCATTTTGTTCCTTCTGCTCCACCTTATTGTGTTGAGCTACCTATGTTCAAAAAAAAAAATTCAATAAGCGTTGCAACGACTTATATATGGGTTATGTTAAGTAATCAATAATTTTCTTGAACAATATGAATAATTATTAATTAAATTAAAATATATTACATCTTTAAATTATTCACCTAAATTTTAATATTAGAATAATCATCTGCACACTTAGTGAAATGAACATCCAATATATTCATTGTTCACATTGTTTGTATCAATATTTCAATTTGGAGAGCAATATGACTCCTCTAAAAAAGAATGAGTTTGACTCGAAAATTATTTAGCGTTTATGTCGAAATGTACGAGATGCTTGAATTGTGACAAATAATAAAAAATTACAATAAAACAGATAAATCTTTAAAATTAAAATTGAAAGAAAGCAAAATGCTTAAAGAACAAAAGTAAAAAGAAAATATATAAAGCAAATAATGAAAAGAAACGAAAAAAATAAATAAATAAAATAAAAGCAAATAAAAGTGGACTTCTAAGGGTGTGTTTGTGAAACACGTTGGAGAGGATAAAAGTGCGTTTCAATGCTTTGAACGCTGTTCTTTGATGTTTGGCCATTTTTCTTCTTTGAACGCCAACTGCATCCCAAAAACTCGTTCACTAGAAGCAAGAAATTATAACTTCTGCGTTTACTCAACGTACGTTTAAGTTTGTTGCTAGTTATTATTGGTTTTTCCATAATTTTTTTTAAATAAATACTGAGAATATTAAAACAATTATTCTAATTTTTGTGCACTGGATTAAATATACTTAAAAAATAATATTATAATTTAATATTATAATTTTTTTAGTAATTAATTAATTATTTATTTAGAAGTGATTTTAACTAATATTATCCAAACAATATTTATTTTATCAAAATCAATTTTAATAAAAATTACCAAACATAAATCATGTTAGCACAAACTCACTTCTACCTAAAATCAATTTACAAAATCACTTCTATTCAAACTCCAGTTTGCCCAACATAAATCCAAACACACACTAACACTTACTTGCACTTGTGCTCCATGATCTTCTGTTGCATCGCTGGGATTGGAAATTTGGCGAGACTTATATGTGATGATATGGTGTTTTCGATTGGAACATGGTCTTCTGTTGCATCGCTTGGATTGGAAATTTGGCGAGACTTATATGTAATGATATGGTGTTTTCGATTGAAGTTTCAGAACTCTTATGAATTTTTCTTATCAATCTTACTTCCTCCTTTTTTTTCACCCATGATCTTGCCATGATCATGAAACATCTTGACTCCCAAGTTTTGACACTCACGTCTTCTTTAGTCTTTAAGTCACACGTTTTTTTAGCTTACTTCTCAAATCTTGTACTTATATTCTCCACTCAACTTGAAAATCGAGTAGCAAGTGTTACTGTCAATAACTACCTTTCGACTTCGACGTTTTTTACATCATCTTTCTTCAACTTCAGTTTATATGTCTCTATTTCTGTAGTTAAAACATTGTTTTTGTAATCAAAATTATTGGCAGTCGAAACACTCTTTTCAAAAAAATTAATTTTTTATACTCACATACATAAAATACAATAATTTATTTAATGACAAAATTTTTTATGTGCACGTACCATTTTTATAATCAACGATGGAGTCATACAATGTGGCACATGATTTTATCACGTGCCAGACTCGTCGTTAAATCCATATATAGTTAATGGTTAAAATTCGAAGTTTTTAGACAATAATTTATATTTTATACTTTTAATATAAGGTCAGATACAATAAAATCGTTTTACTTAGGTGGTCTATTAAATTATAACACTAGCAGCAGAAACCTAGAACTAGAAGGAATAAACTAGGGATGTTAACGGGGCAGGGGTGCCTCCATGCTCTCCATCCTCGCTTTCAGATTTGTTCTCCATTTTTATTTTCGTTCTCTGCCGTGAGAGAATATTGCTCCTCATTCCTATTTTTCACAGGACCCCATCATTCTTTGTGGGGATCCCGTTCCCCATCTATCTAATAATTTTAACTAATTATTAATTTTCATATGAATAGAGTTGGAAGTATCTATCTTATACAAAAACAGTAAGATTTTATACAAAAAGTCTAAATGACAAGATGATGACTTTTTTCGAAATGACGCAGTAGGAGAACGCAACAGCAAGTCAGAGAAAAGAGCAATGGACGAGGTGGGAGACGCGGCAACAGAGAAAAAAATGGACACGATGACAAAGTTACGGAAAGGGAAGCCGCAAATAAAGAGCACGATGCGGTGAAAGTGATGGCACTGTGAGGTGTGACGATGCAGTGAGAAGGAATAGTGGCAAAAAAGTGGCTGCAGACTGCAAAGAAGTTGGATGGAGAATGAACAGCGTTAGAAATCTCTGAATTGAAGAAGGGTTATGCAAATGAGGACTAGAAATTTTGGGTTCTATATATATATATATGTGTGTGTGAAATGACTAAAAAACATATATGAAAAATAAACTATTAAAGATAATTCAGTAAATTTATAAATTTCGGGGATTAGTGAGAATGGGACTGAGATTTCCACTCGAATTTCTGCACCTACTTCAAAAGAATTTTATCCTGCATTTCTATCCCTGTAAATAAAATTTTTTACAGTCAAATCTCCATTTGAATTGAAATAATTTTTGCAGAAATTCCGGGGAGAGTTTTGCCATCCACAGAATAAACATTTCATCATTACCGTCACTTAGCTTTAAATAAGGATGATTAGTGGATTTGTGAGTCGACAAAGTATCCAATCCTCCATCCATAAAATTTGATACGTGTGTCTCCTTTAAGTTTTAATCTATGACGAATGCATAATTAACTTGTTATCTATATCTATCTATATACATAGAAAATTTTTAATTTTTTTTGGTTTAGAGTTGAAATCAATTTTAATACACTGACAAAAAAATTATATATATATATATATACTCTCTTGGTTTGTGGTTTGCAACAATAAAGAGATACTAACATGGAGGTGGCCAAGTTTCTAGGCTTGCCAGCACTTTTGTTTCTCTTGGTCCTTTGTTTTCATCTGATAAGAAAATTTGCGAAACTGGGAAAGAAGCCAAACCTTCATCTTCCCCCTGGAAGCTTAGGATGGCCGATGGTCGGAGAAACCTTTGAGTTTATGCGGGAAGCTAAGAAGGGAAACATGTCAAGGTTCACACTAGAGAGAATGGAGAAATATGACTCCAGGGTGTTCAAGACTTCATTTCTTGGAGATCCAATGGCTGTGTTTTGCGGCATGGCCGGGAACAAGTTCTTGTTCAGCAATGAGAACAAACAAGTCCAACTATGGTGGCCCTCTTCAATAAGGAAGCTGTTAAGGACATCTCTGGTTACTAAGATTGGTGAAGATGCAAAGTTGACTAGAAAGTTGCTATTGAGCTTTCTTAGTGGAGAAGCACTCAGGAATTTCGTGCCCAAAATGGATAGCATTGCTCGGAGCCATTTAAACACACATTGGAAAGGTAAGAAAATGCAACCACTACTACTCTTTTTTATTGAAACAAGTAATTTAAGTTCATATTTATAATGTTGAAGGAAAGGAGCAGGTGATTGTGTATTCCACAACACAGCTATACACATATTCATTGGCTTGTTGCTTATTTTTGAGCATTGAAGACCCTGCCCATGTATCAAAGTTTTCATCCAAGTTTGAAGAGCTTGTGAAAGGCATGCTTGGCTTCCCCGTCAACTTGCCCGGAACAAAATTCCATCAAGCCATGAAAGCCGCAGATGAAATAAGGAAAGAGATTAAAATGCTTGTAAGGCAAAGGAAAGTGGATTTGGAAGAGAAGGCGTCTCCATCACCTAGCCAAGACCTTTTGTCACATTTGCTTGTCACACCTGATGCCAGTGGAAGATTCATGCCCCAAGAGGAGATCATTGACATCATGCTACAGCTGCTTTTTGCGGGCCATGACACTTCTCGGTCGGCCTTATCGTCTATCATGAAGTATCTTGGCGAAATGCCTCAAGTTTATGAACAGGTTTTGGAAGGTAAGGTTTGCAGCATAATCCTTGAACATGTTCCAATTTTATATAGCCCTTTGCTGAGAAGTTTTTGTTTTGGAGACAGAACAACTTGACATAAGCCGAGGGAAAGGGACAGGGGAGTTGTTGCAATGGGATGATGTTCAGAAAATGAAGTATTCTTGGAATGTTGCATCTGAAGTCATGAGGCTATCACCACCTGTTGCTGGTGCTTACAGAGAAGCAACAGGGGATTTTACCTTTGCTGGCTATACCATTCCTAAGGGATGGAAGGTGAAGCTTTTCTAAACTCACAGCATCCTTGTCATTTACATTTTCTAATTCATCATAGCAATTTCTTCTTTTCTGACAGTTGAACTGGACCACTTTCTCGACACACATGGATCCGGCACACTTTCCGAATCCCAAAGTTTTTGATGCATCGAGGTTTGAAGGGGAAGGTCCTGCACCCTATTCATATGTTCCATTTGGAGGAGGGCCTAGAATGTGTTTGGGACTAGAGTTTGCAAGGCTAGAGATACTTGTGTTCATGCATCACATTGTGAAACAATTCAAGTGGGATTTGATGAATCCAAATGAGAAGTTTAAGTATGATCCCTTGCTTGAGCCAGAAAATGGACTTCCAATTCGGCTTCACCCTCGCCCTCTCTAACCAAGTTGTCATCTGTTTTGTCAAAACTTATTTGGATCTCTCTGTATTCAGCAAATACTCTATTTTTCATAATGCTATTGTTTAAGTTTATGGCAATATCTTTTGTTGCATGATGTATACAATGGCAATTACTATGGCGGCTTTTGTTAAGTTAGGGTCCACAATTTAATTTTTTTATTATATAACAACCAGCTGGACAATAATTTATATTAATATCCTGCTATTTGTTTAAATTCTACTACCACTAACCAGTGACAGAATTCAAAAATAAATGAGATATAATAGTAACAGTAAGATAACTTGCCTCTTCAAGTGTTCATTTCTCATTTTATATATATATGGCTCCTCTTGCCTATAGCTGAGAACAACATAAACTCATCCATTGATTATGGAGGTGGTCAAATTTCTAGCATTCCCAGCAGCTGAACTCTTGTTCCTTTGTCTACATTTCATCACGAAAATTGTCAAACTTAGAAAGCATCCAAATCTGCATGTTCCTCCTGGAAGCCTAGGATGGCCTGTTGTTGGAGAAACCTTCAGCTATTTGCGAGCTAAGGGCAGAAACACGGTGCGATTCGTTACAGAAAGAATGGGAAAGTATGACTCAAGGGTGTTCAAGACTTCATTTCTTGGAGATCCTATGGCTGTGCTTTGCGGCCTGGCAGGGAACAAGTTCTTGTTTGCAATGAGAACAAAGATGTCCAAGGATGGATTCCATCCTCGGTAGAACAAGTTCTTGTTAAGGTCGTCTGTGGTTAACAAGGTTGGTGAAGATGCAAAGATGGCTAGAAAGTTGCTCTTGAGCTTTCTTAGTGCAGAAGCACTCAGGAATTTCGTGCCAAAAATGGATACCATTGCTCAGCTCCACATAAACACTCATTGGCAAGGTAAGAAAAATGTCCCTGAAACAAAATGATGGCTAATTAAAGTACAATTGTGTTTACACTTTCTATTGTTTACAATTTTGATGGAAAGGAGCAGGTGGTTGTGTATTCCACAGTGCAGCTATACACATATGCATTGGCTGCTTGCTTATTTTTAAGTGAAGAAGATTCTATCCATGTGTCAAAGTTTTCATCAATGCTTGATGAATTTGTGAAAGGCTTGCTTGGTTTCCCCATCAACTTGCCCGGAACAAATTTCGTCGATCCATGAAAGCTGCAGATGAAATAAGGGAAGAAATTAAAACGCTTATGAGGCAAAGGAGAGCTGATTTGGAGGAAAAAAGGCATCACCTACCCAAGATCTTCTGTCACATTTGCTTGTCACACCTGATGCCAGTGGAAGATTCATGACTGAAACCGAGATTATTGACAACCTGCTGCAGCTGCTTTTCTCTGGCCACAACACTACTAGATCGGTTATATCGTCTATCATGAAGTATCTTGGCGACCTGCCTGAAGTATATGAACAGGTTTTGAAAGGTTTACAACAAAATCCTTCAACATTTTACATTTTTTCTACTGCTATTCCTGATAAACCTTCTTGTCCAGAATTTAGATCAAAACAAATGTTGTTTTGTTTTGTCTTCATGCCAGAACAACTCGAAATTAGCAGAGGGAAAGGGACAGGGGAATTGTTACAATGGGAGGATGCTCAGAAAATGAAATACTCTTGGAATGTTGCATCTGAGGTCATGAGGCTATCCCCACCAGTGAATACTAATTTCAAAGAAGCAATAAGGGATTTTAACTATGCTGGCTATACCATTCCTAAAGGGTGGAAGGTATGTTATTTTAAAAAGGTTTGCTAAACTTTCATCACTCTTCATTCTGGGGTTGTACTTTGGATGTTTACAAGAATGTTGCACATCATGACATCATGAATTTTAAACCGAGCATCATGTTTTCCGACAGCTGCGTTGGGCCACGTGTTCAACACACATGGATCCAGAATACTTCCCGAATCCGGAAGCTTTTGATGCATCAAGGTTTGAAGGGGAAGGTCCTACAGCCTATTCATATGTTCCATTTGGGAGAGGGCCTAGAATGTGTCTGGGAATAGAGCTTGCAAGGTTGGAGATACCTGTGTTCATGCATCACATTGTGGAACGGTTCAAGTGGGATTTGGTGAATCCTGATGAGAAGTTTAAGTATGATCCCTTGCTTGAGCCAGTAAAAGGACTTCCGGTTCGGCTACACCCTCGCCATGTCTAGCCGAGCACCTTATTGGTTGTCACCTGACTGTTTGGATATATGTGTACTTGGCATTCACTCTATGCTTCAATAATGCTATTGTTTAGAGTTTAGGGTTTAGGAATTAGCTTCTACAATATCAATAACAAAAGATATTTGGATGAAAAACAGAATTATTAATAGGAATGAAACCTTGTCACACAAGAAATAAAAGCAATAACAATTGAAGTTATTGATTGCAGAGAAGGACAATTTTATTGATCACAAATTTCTTACACATTGGCCTGATTATAACAGTATATAATACAATGTATCCAAGCTATGGGGAAAAAATTGACTTGCAGAAGAAAAGAGAGAGACCTGTAGTTTACTATGAAGTTATACACGGCAAATAAAAATGTGAAAGATATCATATTGCTCTTAAAGCAACATCTTAGTCAGCTCCACTATATGCTTTGCTCCAAATACCGAATCCATCATTTTGTAATGGCAAGAATTTAAGACACTTGGTTATTTCTTACCAAAGCCGAAAAGAGATTTAATGGCATTGATGGCATTCTCATTGATAAACGATTCATCAAATCTTTTCACGAGTGGATCGAACTCCTCCGATGCTCTTACATTGGCCAGGTCAGGATCATTTCTGATTCTCTGTTGAAACAGCAACAATGTTAGACAGCTCAGCTATTGCACGAAGAACTTTATCACATAACTTACAATAGGTTGATCACCTTGAAGTCTTCAAATCCAGCATTCAATGCTTCTTCAAGTGAAGAAAGTGCAGCTTGAATCTGTTAGAAAAAAGTCAATACCTACTATTATGCATATAAATATAAATTTAATAACAAAGAAAGAAGAGTATTAACCTGGGAATAAATGCACTAAACAAGCATAATCAAAGATCAAATTGTATGTTTCAAGTAGTGCAAGGCAATGCATATAATTTGTAATGTGAACAAACATGTACCTGGTTTAGCTTAGAGTAACAACAAGCTACATTATAACTTGCTACTGCTGCTTCTTCGGGTTCTGGTTTAGACCCCAAAACAGACTCGAATTTCTCCAGCGCTTCCTCATATTTGCCGTTCCTTCAACATTTAATCCAACAATAGAGTGCGTAAAAAGAATATCGACCAGAATATTCATCACTTTATCATATGTCCTTAATTCAGATACAATAAGAAAAGAAAGAAAGACTAGTAAACTAGACAAACCAAAGGGGTTATTATAAAGAACATGATTTTTGAGCAGCCATGTCTTACTTGTATAGCAGTAATCCTTCTCTCAAATCATTTTCTCTGCGCGCTTTCTGTTCCTTTTTCCTCATGTAGTTTTGCATCTGAAATTTTGACAAGTTTGATGAATGACTGTAGTTGTACTTGAAAAACCCCCATGGAAGTAAAGTAGATATCTATCTATAGAAGAGAAAAGATCTTGCACACTAAAAAAGTTTGAAAATTGAAGAGTAAGGTTTTCCAATTTTCCAAATTTAACAACATGACATTATACATACTTGAATTTCCCTGACTCTGTTACTGATTACACCAGAGTTCCTCTCAGCTCTGATAATCTCCTTCTCAGTTAATTCACCACCATAATCAATCTTTCCTGATGAATAGAGTAGCCCCAGGTCAGGGATCAGCTGGCAAAGTTTACAAGTAACTATTGGACACGGTGAAACAAACATGTGTACATAAAGAACTAACCATATCTCTTCTGCATTTTCATAAGCAACGGGCCAATTCTTTGGCGAATTGTGTACATTGTCCTTCCATACTCCGCGGCTGGCCAAATTTCAGTCCCAAAAACTGCACTGCAAATATTGAGCTTTTTCGTCACATATCAACCAACCAATCAAATGTAGAGTTGATGAGTTTTCAAAAGAATTTCCAACTTGGTAATAATGTAAGGGTTAATCTTAGGGGGGATTGGTTAAGGATTCAAAGACACAAGGTTTGTCTTGAAATTTTTCTCCTTTTGGAATCCTAATCCTTAATTTCAAATGCAATACCAAAATCCACAACCACAAGTATAAGAACTTAAAGCATATAAGATAAAAGTTGCAACCGAATTCAAATCAGAGAAGAAAGAACAAACCTGGTGGCAATAACTTTATCACCAACAGTGAAGACACCAGCCCTATCAGCAGCTCCACCTGGTGCAATAGCATCAATGTAAGTGCCACCATCTCTTCCCTTTGCAAATTTGATTCCATATGGCTGCTCCAGCTCTACTTCATACTCCTCATATTTCTCCTCCTCTTCGTCTTCTTGTTCTCCTTCTCCTTCACTCTTGGCTGATGATGCTTCTGACCCAACCTCAGATGATGCCTTAGCCACAAAAAGGAAGGGCTTTGACAAAAGGGGGTTTGAGGAAAAGCAAGAAACACCTGAGAAAGAGGGGTTTCTGGAAGAAAGGAACTTGGGTTTGGTGTAAAGAACTTGGTGGGTGGTTCTTGGCAATGTGAGTGAAGAGTAAAGAGAAGACGAAGACAAAGACATAGTTATTGTTTTATGGTTTAAGAAGATAATGAAGAAAGTGTGTTACCTTGTTAAAGGAAAGTTGGCATAGCATAGCATGCATCATGGGACACAGAGACATTAGGATGAGAGGTTGTGAATGTAAGTGAGATTGCACAGAGTGGTTCTAAACTCACCACCATCCATCCATTCAGTTCACTAGTGTGCTGCCACGTGTATCTTAGTATGAGTTCTTAGAGACATGGAAGCCAAGTAATCAATAAGGAATAATAATAATTCTTTTTTTTAATTCTTGAAATTCCTTTTTTGTTCTTGGATGTTCTTGAGTGATAAATAACTAATAACTATTTTAACAAGAGTTCTATTTTACAAAGAAAAGTTTTCAAGTTTTCAGAAAAGGAAAGTCTTTATTCATTAGATAAATTGTTGATATTAAATATCAAACATGTATTATATTATTATTGTTTTAAAAATCATATTTATTTCAATTCAGTATTCATATACAAAATTAACTATTTTTATTAAGAAAAATGAGCTTATTATAATAGCAAGGAATTAAGCTACGGAAGTCACAG
>NC_029787.2:118368052-118373194 GCF_000816755.2 Arachis ipaensis
CAACAACAATAAAAAATCAAATTATTTTCATTAATAATAATAATAATAATAATAAGAATAATAATAATAATAATAATAATAATAAAACAAAACAAGAGAGTTAAAGAAAAGCTGTTATAAAACCATCCAGGCATCCACTGATGATGAAAAATTCTTGTTGAGCTGCTATAACTTGTTTTATAGAAACTGATTATTTTATTTCATTCAGGAATCCAATTTCCGCAGTAGCACCTTCATGAACATTAGATACAGCAATTCAATTGCAGATGGCAAACATGTTAAAAAAAGAAGTGAGAGAAAAAGAAATGCCTATATATTTCTTGTTAATAAACACAAATAGTTAAGGCAAAACCTCTCCCTATGAACATTAGATGGAAAACCTGAAACAACCTAAAAAACAATTCATTCAGTGATTCTGCATTTTTCCTTTTCTTAAATCAGCTTCAGCAACTTCACTAATTATGGTCAATGTTTTTTGGATAGGGATCTCATTGTGTGCCTGCAAAGGCTCCAATGAGTCCACAATATCTCGCATTAGCGGCCGAGCCTTTGGATTGCGGTTCAAGCAATGGTAAGCAAGCATTGCAGCCTTGTGAACACCTTTTATTGGATAGTCACCTTCAAGCCTTGGATCTATGATGTTTAGAAGTTTTTTCTTCTCCTTCAGCAGAGGAAGAGCCCAATCTGCAAGGTTCTGTTCTCTTGCTGGCCTTAACTTGTCTAGCGATTTTCTTCCCGTCAGAAGTTCCAGAAGAACAACGCCAAAGCTGTAAACATCACTTCTGGGGGTCAAATGACCTGCACAATCGATCACATCATATTATTTTTCAGCGTTTAATTATGATGCACTAACATATTCTTCTGCCATAACGATGGATCATGAAATTTTGACACTAGGGGCAAAATATAAGTAACATAATAATAAAATATAATGTATACATAAAAATCAGCTATCAAATTATCCATTAACCATTATATATTTGTATATAAATACATGTGTTTAATTCATTTTCAATGCATACTTTGTATTTCAATATATATTTTATACTGATGGTTATTTTTTATGTACATATAATATAATTATTGTTATAATTATATTTTGTTATTGTAAAATATGATTAGTTTTCAAAATATCTAATTTACAAATTAAAACACTAAAATAGTAATTTAAATAATAACATACAATTTAGAATTCTACTTTTAGGTTTTATATCTTGAAAATATTGAGAATTTTTTTTCTTAACAATACAATCAAATGTCTCTCTTTTTATATATATTAATAAACAATTATTTAAAAATTCACTTCTCGTACAATTAGAAGCCAACTCTTATTGATATTCATAGTTGAAAAAGTTCTTTCAATTAATACAGTTGCTACAGGAAAAACTAAAGCTAATTTCAAAAGAAGATAAATAATACTCTTTCGAGTCGATTTGTAAGAAAGGACAACAATCTGATTTAAATTGAGAATTGATCATTCTAATGGATATTTAATATAATTTTTAAATTGACTATTAAGTATCAAAAGTTGAGTTAAAAATTATTGTGCGGTCAAATTCAATAATTTAATAGAGACAAATAAATATTATTATCATATATACAACTCAAAAAAAATTTAAATTTCAGTGAGGGCAACTAATGTACATAGATCCATCCCTATGTTCTGGTAGGTGAAATTCAATGATAATAGCTGATGTGACAGTTTTTTATTGGATTTTTTTACTACTTCAATCAAATTGTATTTTCATACTTTACCTGTCATTATGTACTCCGGTGCAGCATAGCCATATGTTCCCATTATGCGAGTCGAAACATGGGATTCGTCTCCAACTGGCCCATCTTTAGCAAGGCCAAAGTCAGAAAGTTTTGCATTATAGTCCTGTTTACGGCACATGCGAAATAAGAAAAGGGGAAAATAATTAAAAGATGGTTAGTTTCATTTGATGTACACTATCGTTTATACAAGAATTTCAGGCTTGTGACTAGTTTGTTTTGATCTTGTGATGCGTGTTGTTTATGTTTAAGTGCATTTTTGGTTAAGCAGAACAAAAAGAATAGATGAAACAAGCACAAATCATAGTACAAACGAAAACGAAATAAAATTCTATGCATGAATCCTCCACTAAATCATGTTACTTGAAAGGTAGGTATACCGTATACATCAATTGTTTTGTCAAATTGAGAAACAAGACATTAATGATCAATGAAAAGAGAATTTGCTAAGCTGGATATAGATACATTCTGTTTTAACAAGCATGTGATGACCACACTTGCCAATAAATGGTTAAATAGTAAAATACTTATTGCTCCAATTTCAGCATATTTTCACTGTAAATAGAAAGTTCACAAATAAAATGGTATATTTAACATAAATCTATATTACTGACCAGGTCCAATAAAATATTTGATGTTTTGAAATCACGATAGATGACAGGTTTCTCTGCCTCGTGAAGAAATGCAAGTCCCTTTGCAGCTCCAAATGCAATATTCATTCTTATGGACCATGGCAATGGAAGCAATATTTCTGAAATATATATGAGAAACTAATTGATTAGATATATAATAAAAATAAATAAATAGTTGAGTAAAATCATTGGTCTGAATTACATTCTTAGATGTCAAATATTGCAGAACAGAACTTAGCTTTTACAAACATCAACAACAAAGAATAAAGAACACAAAATTTCAATGTAGAAAGAAATACTAACTGGAGAACAAATTGTTTTCGACACTTCCACGGGCCATAAACTCATAAATTAGCACCCTATGTTCATCTTCACAGCAGTATCCAATTAATTTGACTAGATTCGGATGTGATAGCTGCCCCAAAAATATGACTTCTGCCTAGAAAGCAAGCAACCAACCTCAAATCAGTGTCACAGCAAACTAAGTTATATCCAGATAAGTTGATCCGCAGATGTGACCAATAAGCGACATTGAGACATCAAAGACGATGAAGGGAGTCGATATAAACAATGTAAGAGAATGGTTATAAAAGAGTACTACTAACCAACCATTCTCTGTGGCCTTGATGACTGTTATCACCATCATGAACCTTAACAGCCACAGGAAGAGTAGGAAGACCCTGCCTTAACTCCTCAGAGATGAACCCTTTATATACACTTCCAAATCCGCCACCCCCCAACACACGATCCGGCCTAAAATTTGCAGTTATTATCTTTAGCTCATCATAACTGAATACAATCAATGGATTCGCAGCTGAATCACGGCGTAATAGTAGGTTTTCCACTTCCTCAGGATTTGTTGGTAACCTACTATTATCATTCCTTTGTTTCATTGCCTGGTTTTCCTCTCTTGTTGAATCTATATCAAAAATCACAACAAAATAATGTACCCGAATTAAATTGTGCCAAACACAACATATTATCCACATGAGTAATGCTACACATCCAAGTCTTTTTATGAACCAAGTCCAATCAAGTTAAACAATAAGACTTGGAATAATGCTAGTCATAATTGATTTTTGTTATGTTAAATCAACTTGGTTGGTCTTAGTTAATAAAAAGACTTAGATATGTAGCATTATTCTATTCACATTTACAAATATTGCAACAATCACCATATTATTCAAATGCTATATGAAACAATCACCATCACAACAACATTTATCATTAAAATAACAAATACTGCAGCTTTATTATGTAACATAAACTAGGGAGCGTAGACAAACTAATTTGTATTTCATATTCCACCATTAAGAGACAGAGAAGACAAACACAGAGAAAAAGACAATTCAAAAGCAAGGGAATAAATAATTATTGAGAAAGCAAAGAATAATTTTTTAGATTTTTAAAACCAACCACCAAATTTTCGATGAAGATAATACTTAACGCACTAAACTTTTGAGGTTTTCCACTATGATGATATCATCCAATTAAGAGCTACAAATTGAACCGACCTACTTTTGAAGCAGACAAAGGGAAAGGTGATGAGGACTCATTCACAAAAAAGAATTTACACCCCAAGTTATTACTTTTTGTAAAGAGATACATATAACTCAGATATGCATATTCTTGTTTCCTCTTTCTTTTCTTCTTCTAATGATTTGCATAATCTTTACTTGCCTACAAGTAAGACTTTATATATGAATCTAACACTGTATTAAAGTAAGTTTCTTTCTTTCTTTTTCTTTAACAATAAACTGAAAGCCACAACAGTATCATCATCATCATCATCATCATCAGATATATGATAATAAAAATAGAAGAAACATATAAGAGAAGGAAGAAAAAGGATTATGATGTGATCAAATAGAGTTGGCTCCAATAGAAAAATAAAGGCAAGTTTTGTTATTGGATACGAACCTGGCTTTGCATTAGAAGAGACTCTATAATCTGAAGATTCCAACCTACACAAGCAATTCCCCATAGTACTACTATACAAAGCAGTTTTGCACCAACTACTATCCTTCACCTTCACCTTCACCAGCACCCCATCTACAAAAATGGAAAGAAGACAGAAACTTTTCTAGTGTATATACGAAAAGATTCTGCCTTTTCTTTCACACGTAGATTTCAGACCAAGGAAGAGGCAGAGACAAGAGCAACAAAAGCAAACAAGGCCAAAGGGAAAGGAAGGAAAAACATGGGCAAGAGTTGTTTTATGACATGGATTGATTCATTCAAATGATGGTAGTGGGAATGCGAATGGGGACATGTTTGGTTTTGTGTTTTGGTGATGGAGAAGAAAAAGAAAGAAAGAAAAGGGGGAGGAAGAGTGGGATATAATTCAGTAAAAGCAATGATGGTTTATGAGTTAGTGAGTGTGATGAGGTGGTTGTTGTCTATGGAGGAAGATAGCATGGCATGGCCCACACACCCACACACCCACACAAGGAAACTCTCTATGCTTCTTCTTCCTCTGTTTATTTTTGTGCCTTCTTTCCTTTGTGCACTTTCTTCTTAGTGCGCTTATTACATGGATACCCTCCATATTTTATGTTTATGTTTAATTTCAGAAGAATTCTACTAGGAAACCAACTTGGACTATAATCAATTATAGTCAATTAGTTAAAAAGTATATTAGTTATATAAAAAGAATAAAACAAATTTTTATTATTTCTATTTTTTAAAATTTCAAAATTAAAAATAAAAAAATTAATTGAATTAGCTTATGTTACCG
>NC_029787.2:118374514-118400465 GCF_000816755.2 Arachis ipaensis
GTCCAACTTAAGGACTTTAACTAAAAGTGCTAGTGGGAGACAACCCACCATGGTATGGTCGTTTCTTTTTCAATTTTTATTTCGTACTATTTGATTTTGTTATATTATTTTTATTGAACCTGGATGTTATTCATAGCATTTGCATTAGCATTGCATACTGCATAATTGCATACTTCCATATATATATATATATATTTAATTTTAATTCTCTAATTCTCTTCTTATTCTTCCAAATTCTTTTTTTATCTGAATCCATTCCTTATAACTTTCTCTCCTTCTTTCACTTTTTATTTTTCTTATCTTTCTCTCATTCTATTATTATCACACCCTCATTCGTATCATGAATTCAAAAGGAAGATGAAATCCACATCCGAACCTAAAGAGCATAGAAGAAGAGGAGAAATTAGTGTTTGCATTAGAGGAAGATTTTTTTAAAGAACTGGAGACATGTACTAAGAGTCTATTTGGTCACGTGTTTGCTGATAAGGTCTTTTCAATATGAACTATTGGCAATGCATTGAAGGCTATCTGGAGGAGACCAGATGGATTAGATCAGTGAAATTATGATCAAACCAATTCCAATTCTTCTTTGAGAATAAGTTAGATGTACTCAGAATTGAGAAGGGATCTCCATGACTTTTTAAGGATTATATTTTGCATGTTCGGAGATAGACAGATGTTGACTCTCAGGACTATGAGGGAATTAGTTCTTTTTCTATTCAATTATGGGGGATTCTAGAAAATTCAAGACAGTTGAGGTTGGTCATAAATTGGATGAGAAAATTGGTGAGATTATTGATATTGGCTTTTTTTCTGTCAGAAAAAAAATCCAAAATCCTTAAATCTAGCTGATCAATGGTGATAAAAAGTGAAGAACTCGATTCAGATGGTTACTCCAGGAGGTAAAGTGCTGAAAATTAGATTGAGATATGAGTGTATTGGGATCTTCTGCACCTATTGTTCTCACCTTAGACATGATTTAAAGAACTGCCAAATCTTCATGTCAGACTCTACTTCAGGTGATATTAAAGTGGAAAGCATTGGCGACTGGGTTAAGACTGATCAGGTAGGGAAAAGAATTGACAATGACAGTAGTATAATGCAAGCAATTTTAGCAATCAACAATCTAAGCCTTCACAACTAAGGAAAAGCCTGCTCCTTCTTGGTTGATTGAGAGCTTCTCTAAGTAAGTTGAATATGAAGGATGAAAGGAATGAAGTCCCAAGGAGTACAGACTCTCCCAGCCAAGTTTCAAAGTTAGCTTAGTAGTTAATGAAAAAATTTGGTTCTCCTATTATGTTAGAAGATATTACAGGCTCCATGAATGAAATCCAGGAAGATAATCAGATGATAATAGAAGAAGTTAGCAGCAAAAACTGAATCTAAAACAGATGGCAAGACAGAATCATAATTCACTTAACCAATTGGGTGGGACAAAGCGAAGAGTCTCTGATAAAGAATATGAGCTTGTGGCCAAGAAAATATGTGTTTAACAAGAGCTAATTGCTAATCAGAAGGTGGAGGGTGCCAGCCGATCAATGGCAATCCAAGACCCATGAGAGTGTTATCGTAGAATTGTCGGAGTTTGAGGAGATCCCTGACAGTTCACAACCTTAAAGGGATTGTTCAATCCCACTCCCCCGAGTTGGTTTTTCTTTGCGAAACAAAAAACCAATCTCGACAGGTGAAAAGAAAAGTAAGGGCTTGTGACTACTCTAATTGGCAAATTGTTAATCCTTTTGGTAGTGCGGGTAGACTTGCGTTGACATGGAAGGATAATTTTGTTATTCAGATTATCAGTTGTTCTGAGTTCTACATTGTTGTCTTGATAAAAGATGTCCCTTTTAACATTGAATAAAACTTTGTAGGCATTTATTTAAATTGCGATGAGAATATTCGGCTATCCCAATTTCAAGAAATCTCTTTGGTGCTCTCCCAACTCCAAGGTAAATTGGTTATTGTTGGTGATTTCAATTCCATTATTTATCCAGGTGAGAAACTTGGTGGTAATCCTAAATCTCATTCTTCTATTTCTGCCTTTAATTACTTTATTGGAGATAACTCATTGATTAATTTGGGAATGGTGGGTAGACCATTTACTTGGAGTAACAGACGCAGAAAAGGTGAACTAATCCCGAAATGCTTGACATAGTGCTTGTTGATGAATCTTAGTCCTAATTATACTCTCAACCCACGACCTTTTGACTATCAGAGATAGGTTTTGATCATGCCCCCTCCATTTGGAAACTAACTACCAATCGGAGAGATGAAAAAGGAGATTCAAATTTCAATCCTACTGGTGTGGTGAAGAAACAAATTCGTAACTTCATCAGTGAGGTTTGGAACTCAGATATAGAAGGTTCAACAATGTTCAGATTATTTCAGAAGCTTAAATTGGTTAGATACGAATTGGTTCTCTGGTAAAAGAACATATTTAGTAATTCTAAAAAGGAGATTGTAGAAGTTACTGCACTTCTAGAACAAAAATGAACATCAGGAATCATGGGAGATATTGAATTACTTGAGCTTGAACAACGGCTTAAAAAGGTATATTTGTACGAGAAACTTTATTGAAAAGACAAATCTAGAATTAAATGGCTAAAAGAAGGAGAACCAAATATAAATTTCTTCCATCGAAAAATTTAAATCTAGAATCAGAAGAAATAAGATATGGCAACAACCAATACTGATATTGCTAAGGTGGATGAGGGCTACTTTAAGAGTATTTTCACATCTTCCAATCAGGCGGATTCTGGGTCTTTTTCATAGACTTTTAGCCTAAGATTACAGCTAACATGAACTGTAGGCTCAAAATACCTGTTTCTATAGATAATGTGAAAAGAGCTACTTTTAGTATCCACCCTTGGAGTGCACTGGAAGAGGATGGTATAACGGCTAAATTCTTCCAATTCTACTGGAATATAGTGGGAGAATATGTGTTTCGAACTATGAGGAGTTTCTTTGATGGGGGTAGAATTTTGAAAATTTTTAACCATACCAATATCTGTCTAGTGCCAAAGATCCCAAATGTGAGCAATATGACTCAGATAAAACCCATTAGTTTGTCCTCTGTTGTCTACAAAATCATTTCGAAGGTGCTGGTCTACAGACTCCAAGAGTATATGAACAAGGTAATTAGCCCTACTCAGAGTGCATTCTTAAAATGTAGACTTATTTCTAATAACATTCTTATAGCACACAAATATATGCACTACCTTAAACAAAAGAAACAAGGCTTAGAATACGAAATAACACTCAAGCTTGATATGAGTAAAGCCTACGACAGGGTGGAGTGATATTTTCTATAGTTTATTATGGAGAAGTTGGGCTTCGAATTGAGATTCATTGACTGAATTCGTGAATTGATGATAATCGTTTCTTACTTTATTTGTGTGGAAGGTTAACCCTATGATTTTTTTAAACTAAATAGAGGCATCCGTTAAGGTGATCCTCTATCCCCTTTTCTTTTCTTATTATGTGTAGAAAGTCTTTCCTTTTTGCTACATAAAGTAGAGCAAAACAATCTCATTCGGGGAATTTAGATAAACAGAAAATGTCCAACTATAAATCACTTGCTATTCGATGATGATTCCATTTTATTCGGTAAAGCCTCGAAAATAGTTATGCCTTTATTCTAGAATTATTGGAATCTTATGATAGCTTTAGTAGGCAAAGAGTTAATCTTAATAAATTGGCCTATTTTTTAGTAAAACAGTCCAATGCCAATTAGAGCTTTCCTAGCAGCCCAGCTGAATATTTCTCACATAGGTGCATAGGATAAATATTTGAGTCTACCTTTCCTTGTCAACCGCTCAAAGAAAGCCACCTTCAACTCAATCAAAAATAAGGTTTTCAAAAGGACACAAGGATAGAAAAGGTGCTTGTTATCTAATGGAGGAAGATAGGTATTACTCTGAGCAGTTGGTAAAGCCATACCAATCTATACCTTGTCATGTTTTAAACTTTCGGACAACTTGCTAAATGAAATTCGTAATATTCTAACCCAGTTTTGGTGAAGGCAGCAAGGTTTTGAAAGGCGAATGCTATAGATTAGCTAGGATAAGATGACTAAGGCTAAGAAAGAAGGCAGGCATAGTTTCAAAGATCTCAAGACTCAAAACCTGGCTCTTTTGGGTAAATAGTACTGGAAAATCGTGACTCAACCTAACTCTCTTCTTTCTAGAATACTTAAAGGTAAATACTTCAGATTTAATTCTATCCTTATAGCAGAAGTAGAAACCTTACCTTCTGGGAGTTGGCAAAATATTCTTAAAGAGAGGCAAGTTGTAGAGAAAGGCATTAGTTGTAAATTAAGTTTTGGTGATATATGAATCTTTAGTGAACTATGGCTCACTCCTCCTTACCCCCTTCATTGTTCCATATCCGCGACACTATTATTAGATAGTTACCATCTGTTATGGGTGAAAGACCTGTTTTTGTCAAATAAATAGTGGAATCCTCTCCATAACCCCAGTAGAAGGTGAAGACATAATTCAATGGGTGATAAACAGAGCAAAAACATATGATGATGTATTAGGGTACATGATTGCTTACCAAATTTACCATACTTTCATTGAATTTTGTTCGAACTTCATGCAATAGAAGCCAGTTTGGAGCCATTTATGGAAGTTGAAAATTCCTCACAAGATTTTGCTCTTTGCGTGGAAAATCATCCATGGTAAGCTTCATGTTCTGCTTCTCATCTGCTAGCGATTTTCATCTACTCTGACAACTTGTCCAATCTGCAAGTCAATACCATAATCACTCATGCACTGTCTATTTTTCTGTGGAAATGCTAATCTAGTGTGGAAGAAGAGTCCTTTACCTTACCTCATTCCATACCCTAGATTTTCTTTGTTCTTCGATTGGTGGAGAAATTCGGTGTTACAAACTAGACTTCAGGGAACAAGCTCTCACAGAACTCGATTGGATTTTATTATAACTTGGAATATTTGGAAGGAGAGGTGACGGCGAGTCTTCGAGCATATCCAGGAGCCTCCGGAGAAAGTACTAGCAATATCGCTTAAGTTAAACCAAGAGCTATTTATTTTGCCTTATGCATAATGCCCTAAGATTTCTTTTCCTATTTACTTTTTTATGTTTTTTTTTTCTTATAATTTCACCTGTTCGTGAATATTTGGAAATCTTCTTTTTCTATTTTTCTTGTCCTAACTTTTTGACATTGTATTTATTTCTCTATTGAATAAGATACCACTATTATCTTTGAAAAAAATGACATTATTATTATAAAATAAGAGTGAAAATATTCATAATATTTTATTTATTAAATTATAATAGCAAATGTTACAAAAAATATTTTATATTCTAATTAATAACTTGGTCCTTAAAACTTGGCAGCTGAGCCGAATCACTTTTTGGACCAAGACGCTTCCTTTCGGTTATGTTGAGAGAAGTTGGGAGGAGCTAATTTTCTTTCAAAAAAAAAGTTTCAATTAGCATCTAAGAAATAATAAAAGATATCTTGGAAGATATCTTGAAGATTTCTAAGACAAGAGATTTTCAATCTCTCAGGTTTCAAAGAGCAAAAGGAACTTGGAAGATATTTTGGAGCCTTCAACACCAATAATAGGAGGAGCATAGATAATTTTAAAGAAATCTTGGGAAGAGTTCATAACAAGCTTATAGGGTGGAAGGCTAAATATTTGTTTTTGGCAGGGAGACTTATGCTAACTAAAACCATACTAAATCCAGTATTGAACTACAATATGCAACATGAGAGGATACCCAAAGAAATATGTTTGGAGGTGGAAAAGACTTAAAGAAGTTTTATTTAGGGAGATGAACCTAATCAAAGATGAGTGTACCTGATTGGATGGAAAATCCTCTATCAATCGAAACACCTGGGGTCTCGAATTCAGGAAATTTCAACCATAAATGATTCGCTTATGTTCAAGATCATATGGCAAGCAATGAAAAATCCAGAAGCTCTTTGGGTGAAAGTGTTATCACATAAATACTGTAATGGGAGAAGATTGAACAACAATGCACTCAAGTTTGTGGAAGGAGCTTAAAAAGATATGGCCTATTTTCTAAGAGCATTATGTTCACTATGTTAGCAATGACTTATCCATTTATTTCTGGAGACATCAATGGGTGGAAAGAGAAGATGTTTTAATAGAAAAGGCTATTAATCCTGCCAGTGTGGATTTGGACAGCTTTGTGTGGGAATGGACATCTACAAATATTGAGTGAGATTTAGAAAAGCTCAGACTCCATCTGTCGCATGACAGTGTTGAAAAGATCTGTGACATGAGCCCTCCAAAGGTAGAAAATGAGGATGACAAGTTTGGTTGGAAGCTTTCAATTGATGGAAATTTTACAGTCAACATAACATACAAAGTCTCTCAAATTGGCCAGAAAAAGAAAAAACTATTTGGACAACGCTATGGAGTTGGAAGGGACCTCAGTGAGAAAAAGTTTTCGTCTGAACAGCTATGCATAACAGAGTCATGACAAATTATAGAAAGACAAAATTATTTGGAAGAAATGGGGAATGTCAATTATGTAAGGGGGTCAAGAATATCTAATGCACGCTTTAAGAGATTGTCCTAAAGTTTCTACCATATGGATAAAACTCATTAAAATAACAGAAATTTCAAGATTTTTCCATTTCAATTGGGAAAGCTGGATTGAAGTCAATTTCAGGAAACAAATGGGTAATAATCAGAATTTTGAGTGGAGGGACATCTTCATTCTAACTACCTAGAGACTATGATATTGGCGCAACAGATAAATTCACAAACAAAACTACAAGAGTCCCCCAACCCACAAACAGAAATCATCAAACAAGTGACTGAAATTAAAGCTATGGAGAGGTCTTACAGGTTAGTCGCCAAGGAAGGAGAATAGAGAAGCTTGTCAATTGGAAGTCACTGCCAGAGGGATGGGTGAAGTTAAACTCAGACAGAAGTGGACGTAGCAGTCTCTTGAGAAACAATAAAGGGCGATGGATCGCTGGTTTTTCGCATCAAACTGGAGAAGCGACGGCGTTCACTGCAGAACTATGGGGAGTGGTAAAGGGATTAGAGCTTACATGGACGATGGGCTTTAGGAAAGTGGTTGTGGAAGTAGATGCTGTGGCGGTGGTTCAGAGACTCAACGTAGGAAAGAAATTGGCCTCCCATCTTGTAATTAGAAAAGTGAATGAGTGGAAAAGGAAGGATTGGAGTATATTTTTTGTACAAATTTATAGGGAAGGCAATAGATGTTCTGATTGCCTAGCAAAAAAGAGTTTAAGTTTAGATGATGATTTTGTGTTTTGGGATTTACCTTCCCCGAAACTAGTTAGTATCCTCAGTGATGATGAAAGAGGGGCCGCCTTACCCCGTCTAGTTTGTATCTAGGTCTTTGTTTTCTAAGTTCTTTAACCCTGTTTCAATACCAAAAAAAAAATATATTGTAGATATATAATATAAAGATCAAATTCCTCTAAAATGTAGAGATTGATAAATTAACAAAAAATATTTTAATCATTTTAAATTAAATAGTGAGATTCGTAATAATAAAAATGATAAATTTAAAAATAATTAAAATATTATTTTATTATTTTATTAACCTTCTCGACCAAGTGATTTTTTAACATAGTCCAACGAAGTTCTATTTATTGTATGTGCGCGCTTCTTCAACATCGTCTTCGTCGTCATCCTAGTTATTCTTCTTCTTCTTGCTTCTTCCTTAAAAACATTGTCGACATCTTCTTCTTCTTCTTTTCTTGTTTGATTCCTTCTCGTCCTTATTTTTCATCATCATCATCATCATCATCATCATCATCATCATCATCTTCTCTTGGTACACAATAAAAAAGTTCGTAGGGGAGATGATGATGAGCGTCACACATAATCATCACCTTCATCACGTTCTTGGGTGCGAATGAATATCTTAGAAGCGAAATAAGATGAGTTGAATAGAAAACAGTAGTACTTTGCATTAATCTTTGAGGAACCGCAGAGCTCCACACCTTAATCTATGGAGTGTAGAAACTCTACCGTATGAAAATACATAAGTGAAGGTCCAGGCATGGCCGAGATGGCCAGCCCCCTTGATCTAAGAACAATGCGTTCAATGATGATCCTAAGATCCTAAGATGATCAAAAGATGGTCAAAAAGACGCCTAATACAATAGTAAGAGGTCCTATTTATAATAAACTAGTCACTAGGGTTTACATGAGTAAGTAATTGATGTATAAATCTACTTCCGGGGCCCACTTGGTGTGTGTTTGGGCTGAGCCTGAGTGTTGCACGTGCAGAGGCCATTTGTGGAGTTGAACGCCAGTTTCTGTGCCAGTTTGGGCGTTCAACTATGGTTTTGGATCCTTTTCTGGCGCTGGACGCCAGATTTGGACAGAAGGCTGGCGTTGAACGCCAGTTTACGTCGTCAATTCTTGGCCAAAGTATGGATTATTATACATTGCTGGAAAGCCCTGGATGTCTACTTTCCAACGCAATTGGAAGCGCGCCATTTCGAGTTCTGTAGCTCCAGAAAATCCACTTTGAGTGCAGGGAGGTCAGAATCCAACAGCATCAGCAGTCCTTTTTCAACCTCTGAATCTGATTTTTGCTCAAGTCCCTCAATTTCAGCCAGAAAATACCTGAAATCACAGAAAAACACACAAACTCATAGTAAAGTCCAGAAATGTGAATTTAACATAAAAACTAATGAAAACATCCTTAAAAGTGATTAGATCCTACTAAAAACATACTAAAAACAATGCCAAAAAGCGTATAAATTATCCGCTCATCACAACACCAAACTTAAATTATTGCTTGTCCCCAAGCAACTGAAAATCAAATAGGATAAAAAGAAGAGAATATACTACTCGCCTATTTTTTTTTCTGCAAGCTTTGTTCTTTGCTGCTTTTTCTTGCTTCAAGAATCATTTTTATGATTTTTCAGATTATCAAATAACATGTCTCCTAGTCATCATTCTTTCAAAAGCCAACATATTTAACATTCTTAAACAACAACTTCGAGTTCTGTAGCTCCAGAAAATCCACTTTGAGTGCAGGGAGGTCAGAATCCAACAGCATCAGCAGTCCTTTTTCAACCTCTGAATCTGATTTTTGCTCAAGTCCCTCAATTTCAGCCAGAAAATACCTGAAATCACAGAAAAACACACAAACTCATAGTAAAGTCCAGAAATGTGAATTTAACATAAAAACTAATGAAAACATCCCTAAAAGTGATTAGATCCTACTAAAAACATACTAAAAACAATGCCAAAAAACGTATAAATTATCCGCTCATCACTTCTCAAGTAAAATCTTGTGCATACACATAGCCAGACTTATCCTTTTCAAGTCACTAATGGTCCACCCAAGAGCTATTTTGTGGCTTCTAAGTACCTATATCAACGCCTCCTCTTCATCATGACTCAGAGAGGAGCTAATGATCACTGGATAGGAATTCTGCTCGCCTAGAAAGGCATACTTAAGAGAGGGAGGCAAAGGCTTCAACTCAAGCTTGGGTGGCCTTTCCTCCTTAGTATGCATGTTTGGTTCCCCCTTTTATGGTGGTGGATCATTCAAGCACATTAAGAACAACCTCTTCATCATTGACTTTCAGAGTTAACTCACCCTTTTGCACATCAATAAAGGCTCTCCCTGTAGTTAGAAAAGGTCTTCCTAAAATAATGGAAGCATTCACATCTTCTTCCATATCCAGTATTACAAAATCAGCAGAAAAAATAAAGGGTCCTACTTTTACTAGTAAATTCTCAACAACTCCAAGAAGAAATTTAATTGATCGATCGGAAAGTTGAAGAAAGATTTTAGTGGGTTTTACCTCATTTATTTGGAGTTTTCTCATAAAAAAAGTGGCATGAGATTGATACTTGTTCTAAGATCACATAATGCCCTCTGAATAGTGATATCTCCAATGGTGCAAGGAATTAAAAAGCTTCACAGATCTTGCATCTTCTCAGGGAGATCCTGCTGGATAATTGCACTGCATTCCTTGGTAAGCACTACGGTTTCACTCTCTTTCTAATTCTTCTTATTAGTTAACAATTCCTTCATAAATTTAGCATAGAGAGGCATTTTTTCCAAAGTCTCTGCAAAAGGAATGTTAATCTGTAGCTTTCTGAAGACTTCCAGGAATCTTGAAAATTTTTTGTCTTTGGATGCATTCTAAAGCCTCTAAGGATATGGAATTTTTGGCTTGTACTCAGGCACTAGAGACTTCACTTTGTATTGCTCAACATTAACCGAAAAAGGGTTGTTTGGGTGCCTCTCAGGGGCGTGCTCCACCTTGTCCTAAGCCTCCTCTGGAGCTTCTTTTTCAACCAGCTCCTCACTAACCTGTGCTTCTGTATGTGCTATCTTACCACTTCTTAGATGTATGGCCTTACACTCTTCTCTTGGGTTGGACACTGTATCACTGGAAAAGGTGTGAGGAGGCCTCTCAGCTACTTGCTTGCTTAACTGACCCATTTGAACCTCTAAGTTTTTAATTGAAGCTCTGGTTTCCTGCATGAAACTATTAGTGTTCTTGGAGAGTTTTGCAACTAAAGATTCCAAGTTAGAAGGTTTCTGAGAAGGAGGGGGTGCATGGTATTGCTGAGAGGACTAAAACTGATGGTTGTTGTTGTTGAAATTATTCTGATTGAAATTACCCTGGGGAGAGTTGTTGTTGTTGAATTGGCCATGTAATTAACCTGTTCAAAGTAGAATTGACCATAATTATAATTCTCACTTTGAGAAAATTCACCACTCATATTATAAGGAGCATCTTGGATATTAATAACTGAAACTTGTAATCCACCCAAGTGTTGAGTAATAGCATTTATCTGTTGACACATGGCTTTATTCTGAGCAAGAATAGTATCCAAAGCTTCTAGTTTCATGACTCCCTTCCTCATGGTAGTTCTCTCAAAAGAGTATAAATACTGGTTGTTAGCAACCATCTCAATCAACTCTAGAGCTTCTTAAGTAGTTTTCTTCATGTGAAGAGATTCTCCTGTAGAATTATCCAAAGAAGTTCTGGCGGCCTGAGTAATCCCATCATAGAAGATTTGTAATTGTATCCAATCAGAGAACATGTCGGGAGGGCACTTTCTGAGTATAACCTTGTACCTCTCCCAAGCTTCATAGAGAGATCCACCCTCTTGTTGCCTGAAGGTCTGAACATCGGTCCTTAGCTTGGTCAGCCTCTGAGGTGGAAGAATTTAGTCAAGAATCTACTGACCATATTGTCCTATGTATCGAGGCTTTTCTTGGGTAGTGTTTCAAGCCACTGCTTGGCTCGGTCCCGTACAACAAACGGAAAGAGCAACAACCAATAAATATCAGGATATACTCCATTAGTCTTGAATGTATCAAAATTCTGTAGGAAATTAGAGATGAACAAGTTTAGGTCTTCTTGTAGGAGTCCATGAAATTGACAGTTTTGTTGTACAAAAGTAATGAGTTGAGACCTCAACTCAAAATTATTAGCATTCACAGGGGCACAACAATGCTACTGCCATAGAAAGTGGGATTTGGAGCAGTGTAAGAGCCAAGAGTTCTCGTAGGTTGCTCAGGAGCATTAGGGGCAACAACGTTGTTGTTGTTAGGCTCCATAGTGATTTTCTTCAATTTCTTTCTCAAACTCGTCCTTGAAACTTTCAGTAGTTCTATAAGCTCTAGCCTGCTGTTGGCGTCTTCTAACAATCCTTTCAATCTCAGGATCGAAATCAAGAAGAGGTTCCTTATCCCTGTTCCTACTCAAAAGTGGGAATCTCTACATTAGAGTGAGGAGAATTTCTAATAAGGTAAATTGGATGAAACAAAATTTTCGAAAATAGGAAAAATTTTAAGCAAAAATTTCGAAACTAAGAAAGAAAAATAAGAAAATAAAATGAATAAAAATAAGGGAAATTAACATAAAATTTCGAAAATTAAGGAAGAAAAATAATCAAATTAAAGCAAAAAAACATCTAATCTAGGTAATCAAACAACAAGTTGTTGTCAATCATAGTTAATCGCCGGCAACGGCGCCAAAAACTTGATGCGGATTTTGAATACCATAAATTAACTGGCAAGTGCATCAAGTCGTACTAAGTAATAACTCAGGTGAGTGAGTGTCGATCCCACGAGGATTAATGGACTAAGCAACAATAGTTGAGTAATTAGACTAGTTAGACAAGTTAAAATGAGTGTTTTGAATTACAAGTAGCATAAAACAGTAAATTAGTGAGCTCAAAAAAGCAAATTGTGAATGATTGGTGAAAATAATATGAGAAAATAGTTAAGACTTTGGAGATGTTTAAATTTCCGGATTAACAATTCTTGTCAACTACTTTAATCATGCAAAGATACAATTCATGATAAATCTTAAGCGATTAAATCCTAATTCCTTAGTAATTTAATCTCCTCTAACCCAATCAACCGCCAATTCCTTGGTCACTTAATTTAAATTAGAAGATTAAGTCCAATTCTAGTTCATGAGCCATGCAAACTCTAAATACCCAAAAATGAGGCAATTATATGTCACGTATCGCATTAAATCTAGATAATTAGATAGTTGTGAGGAATTGATTTCAAGCTGTAATTCTAGTGATATAGCCTTTCCAAGATTCAACAAGCATTCAAATAGAAAAAGAGTTATCTTCTAATATATTCTAGCTCCTAGGATGAAGAATGAAATTAATCCTTGAATTTAAAGTAATGCATTAATTAAGAGTAGAATGACAATAGTATTAATTCATTAAAATAAACAAAGCTCCTAACCTTAACAATAGAGGTTTAGTTGCTCATGGTTCAGAGAAAAACCTAGAATTGTCAAAAGTGTAAAAGTACAGAATGAGGAAGAAGAAGAAAAGAGAGCCTGAAAGGCTGAATCTTTTTTCCTTTTATATATAATCCTAATTGATACAAAATTAACATTCTAAAACCACATAATATCTTTTCATAATTCAAAAATTAAATAAAAAACCAAAAATTGTCTTCTGTGGATTTGCTTGACACATGTGGTCCCCACTTGAAAATGCGGGCCTGGTGCTAAACGCCGAGTAGTGGCGTTTAGCGCCACCAAAACAGAATGCAATTCTAACTTTTTGAGGCACCTGGCGCTAGTGGCGTTTAGCGACACCTTCACAGAATCATTGCACATATTACGAGGCTCTTGGCACTAAATACCGAGTCATGGCGTTTAGCGCTATCTTCACATAATGCTGGCACGAATTTCGAGGCTAGCGGCGCTAAATGCCGGGTAGTGGCGTTTAGCGCTAGCTTGTCAACAACTATTTTTCTCGCTTTTCTTTTACACGAATTCTGTCAAATTCGGCCGAATTTTACCTGTAGTCAACAAAATAGCAATTTAACTCAAAGTAGCATTCATGATGGTTTAAAACACCAAAATCTCATAAAAACTCAACAATTCCACATCGAATTTATAAGAAAAGATAGGGAAGATGCTCATGCATCAATTGCTCATGTCAAGGATTCATCAAGGTCTGCAAATATATTATCGATGTATTTCAATTCCGTTTCAACACCATTAGCTTCAACTTCATCTCCTTGTATAGTTAAATTGGCCTCTTATTTTTGTTCTTTCCTTTTAATAGGTTCTTGATATAGCTTGACAAAATGTTCAGGGGTACAACATATATGCGACCAATGACCTTTTAATTCACATCAATAGCACAAAATTTTCACATTATGGCTTGAAGCACACTTCTCATATTTATTTCACTTTTGGTTATGAGTAGGAATCCTATTGTTCCATTTGCCACGTCCACGTCCACGACCACGACTACGACCACGATTTCAACCGTTATTCTGACCATGGTTTCTTTTATGTTCACGAAATGCTGCATTCACTTCAGGAAAAGTGGTCGAGCCAGTTGGACAGATTTCATGATTTTTCATTAATAATTCAGTATTTTGTTCTGCCAATAGGAGACAACCTATTAGGTCAGAATACCTTTTAAAATCCTTTTCATGATATTGTTGTTGTAACAGCACGTTGGATGCGTAGAATGTGTAAAAAGTTTCTTCCATTAAGTCCTCATCAGTGACTTCTTGGCAATACAATTTCAATTGATAACTTATTTTGACTGTTTTAAAATCTTGCAGCCTTAAATGTATCCACTCATAACTAGCTTTAGACAATAATACAGTTTTTTGATGTTTATACATTTCTTTTAAATTTGCCCATAATCTTTGTGGATCTTTAACAGTCAAGTATTCTACTTTCAACCCCTCATAAAAGTGATGATGTAGAAAAATAAGTGTCTTAACCTTATTTTCGCTTGAGGATTCTAATTCTTTCTTTATGACTCCCTAAGTTTTTTGGATACCAAATGGGTTAGCATCAAGTGTCCATTCTAAATAATTTTTGCCCGTTAAATCAAGAACGAAAAATTCAAACTTTTACAAATTTGACATGATAGATTTATTAACAAAAATAAATAAAAGTAAGTAAATAATTAAGAATAATAATATTAATAATTCATATAAAAAAAGAAAGATAGAGAGGTTCAATTTTATGGATATGGAAGGGTAGGGTGTGTTCTTCTCAGATATGGAGCTATGGTGTATAAGACAAAAATGTGGGATAGTTTTTTCTGAGTCCAAGGTAGAACAACTCGGACCGTACGAGTTCTTCAGACATAAAAATTTGCTGCACAAATCGCATGGTACGATTTGCAGTTAGAGAAAATTTGGTGTCTGAAGGAGGAATTTGGACCCTCCGTTTTGCTTGTAATGGGAAATTTTTTTGAACGTTATGGGGGATGAAATCGGAGGGTACGAGTTGATTTTTTATTATTTTGTTATATGGACATATATAAAAGTGTGTAACTGAGAGAAGAGATCTAGTCGCGTTTTCTTCTCCTTCTTCAACGTCTTCTTCTCCTTCTTCAACGCCTTGTGTTCTTGGTTTTTTTTACTGCGTTTTGAGGGATGCAACTCGGACCGTCCGTTTTGAGAGATGCAAGTCGCAGGGTCCGAGTTCTGCTTCCTCTGATTCCACAATGAGGTAAAGCACCCCTCCTCTCTATATGCGAGTCCAACACATACTTTGCTTTCATATACAAATTAAAAAGTGGGAAAGAGAAGTAACAAACTAAGAAAAAAAATTGAGAGACGATCGAAGAAAAAAAGAAAAAAAAATAGCATACGCGTCATGGATTAAGAAGTAAAGCATACGGATTCTTCGTAAAAATTACTTTAAAAGAATGCATACAGTAATATGTTCAGGATATACTTCATATTTTTTTTTTGTGACTTCAGGATATACTTCATATAATAATTAATAAGTACTGTTACGATGGGTAACCGGAGATTATTGGGTTGGATTAGTTTGGCTGGCCCAATCGTCTGAATGAGGAAGTATCCAAGCGGATTGATGATCCAAGGCCCCCGTCCAACTTCGGTATGAGAAAATGGGGGGTGGTACCTGCAAAGACACTCCGATGCCAAAAGTCAGCAAAGGGAGCAAAACAGGTCTAGAGAGTATTGGGTCTCTGTTATACCTGAGTCGCGTCAGTGTATTTATAGTGGTGAACCCATAATCACCGTTGGAGTAGTTCCGCCATTTAAGGTGGATAACCGTCCCTTTATCTTAGGGAAGTTGAGGTATGGCTCCTGGAAGTGGGTAGAGAGATTTTAGGGGCAGTTACTCATTTGAATGAGTGCTTATCTGCCAGCTAATCCTTGTCCCTGACTTCTTTAGGGCAAGTCGTGGTAAGAACCGACTTCATAGAGAGAAGGTCGGTGTAGTGCGAGGCTCAATCCTTCGGATTGGGCCTTTCATCTGGACCTGGGGCCTTATCATTGGGCCAGGGTATGAACAGTGCCCCTACTCAAGCCCAATTTCTTTCAAGACTTGGGTTCGAGTATTCTACTCGGGGTCGTAGCCGACTTGTGAGGGAACCGACATGATTGTTCGGAACCGACGTGATTGTTCGGAACCGACGTGACTTTCGTGACTTTTGGTTTTTACAGTTACGTCTAATCAAACGTCGCATCCGTTAGAGGTTTGCGTAGGTATTAATTACCTTGGTAACGGTGCACCCATTAATGACCGCTTTTCGTTTTTACCATTATGCCCCTAACGTATCTATAAATACTTTCCCTCTCTTTTGTTATTTCGTTTCTGCGATTTTCCAAATTTTCTTCTCATCCGTTTGTGGAACATTTTTGCTTGAAGGCTTTCATTTTTTTCTACCTTTTTCCAGGAAAAGGTTGGTTCTTTCTCCCCTTCTCTTTTACTAAGTGCTTCTGTTTGCATGCTTTTTATTATTTAGAGGGAGAGAAGGTGACGTCGTAGGCTTCTGTTTAATTCCATGCCCCCTTAGGAACTCTCGTTTTTTATTCTTTCCCTTTTCCTTTGTAGGTTTTCATCATACCTTAGGAAAGAATGTCTTCTATAGAAGTTCTTGCTCAATGGGTCGATGTCACGGTCTTAGGAGAGGAACCTTTGGTCGATACCGAATTTATCACCAACCTTCGCACTCATCACCAAATTTGTACTTCTGAGGAGGATGAGCCGAAGTATGAATTGGTGGTCCCGGGTCCGGAAGACCGGGTTTGTTTCGGGAGGGCTTCTGAAGTAGCCCCTCATTTCTTTTACATGTATGAGAGTATGATCACCTGTCTGGGCGTTTTTCTCCCTTTTTCTGATTTTGAGGTTGCCATCTTACGTCACTGCCGAGTTGCTCCTACCTAACTTCACCCCAACTCTTGGGGCTTTCTGAAAATCTACCAGTTTATCAGCCATGTTTTAGACTTTCCGACTTCCTTGAGGATTTTCTTTTATCTCTTCCACATGACCAAGCCCTTCAGTGGGCAAAATAACAAGCAACAATGGGTGTCTTTCCAAGCTATACAAGGTCGGAGAGTTTTCACCCTTTTTGATGAATCCTTCCAAGACTTCAAAAATTATTTTTTCAAAGTTCAAGGTGTAGAGGGTCACCACCCCTTTTTCCTGGATGAGAATTCTTCTCCTCGCTTTCCTCTATACTGGTTGGAGGCCTCCCCCTGTGAGAAATATAGTTTGGATGATCTGGATGAAGTGGAGGCAGCCATTGTGGGGTTCCTCCGAGAAGTGTGGGGGAGGCCCCATATCTGGATACCAAAAAATTTCTTCAGGGGTCGCCAACCTTTGTCCAGGCACAACTAGGTAGCTTTTATTTTTCTACTTTGTTTCCGACTTGCGATTTGTTTTTACCGACTTGTCTGACTTTTTGGCTACTAATTGTTTGTTACAGAGATGGCGAATAAGAACTCCAGTGAGTCTTTCCAGAGAGTCCAGGAGGCCAAGGCGAGGTCCCGTGCCAGGACCGGCGGCGCCAGGGTAACTGGTCCTCCTCTTCCTCCTCCTCCTCCCTCTTCCCAAAATTTGGGGACTCCTTCTCAACCCATCGTCATTTCCTCCTCGGCTTCTTCTCAGCCGCCCCCTCCTCCCCGATCTTCTCTTGAGCCAGAGAAGAAGAAGCGCAAGACTTTAGAGGCTAGCTCTTCTTTTGAAGGTGAGGCTAAGGTGGATGCTCCTGCATTTATCCGGAAATACATCTATCCCCATACTCGTATAGGTATGGATGATGTTTCTATCCGGAACCACCTCACTATTCTGGCTCAGGAGAATGTCAGGGCGGCGGCGGTGTGCACCAAGTTTCTTAATATTTTTGAGAAGACTCCTCTTAGCTCTCTGGGTTCAACTTCGAGGGTTGAAGAGTTGGAAGAAAGGCTTCTCATATATCAGAAACATGAGAAGGAGTTGAAGAAGGAGGTCGCTGAGTTGAAGGAGGAGAGGGATGTCCTTCGGGAGAAGGAGAGCAAGTTACAAGCCCAATGCAATATGGAGGAGGGCTTGAGGAAGAAGGCCCAGGAGAGTTATTCGAGCTTGTTCGAGGACCTCGTGGCGGTGAGGAAGGACTTGTTGAATTCTCGAACTGCTTATGCCGAGTTGGGGGACTCTATTGCTGAAGGAGCCGAGGAGGCCTGGAGGATTTTTAAGGAGCAGGTCGGAGTCCTTGCTCCCGACCTTGATCTCACTCCTTTGGATCCTGACAAGATTGTCATTGATGGTGCCATAGTTTATCCTCCTCCCTCCCCTAAGCCTGTCACTGATTCCGATCTGAAGACTCGGGGATAGAGGATAATCGAGTCCCCTCCTCGTCCAAAGGATGCTCCGAGTTCCTCAAGGCCTCATTCAAAGGATGCTCCGAGTTCCTCAAGGCCTCATGGAACCTCCTCTCCGTCTCCTATGGACACTTCTCTCCCTGGTACTGATGGCGCTCCGACTACTCTTCCTGGCTCTGGTGGTGATCCGACTACTCTTCCTGGCTCTGGTGGTGATAATCTCTGAAAATTTGTTGGGTATATGAGGGCCCAGCCTGTGGGTCCCCTCTTTTTTTAAACTCTTTTTATGTTTATTGTGGTGATTTGGTTGACATTTCTCTTGGCCTTTTGAGGCCGTAAACAAAATATTTATAAATACCCTTTTTTGGATAAGGGTTTAAGTTACCTTTTGTGTGCATGCTTTTCTGTTTTTGATACTTTAGGGAATTTCTTTGACCTTTTTGAAAACCTTTTTCTTTGGCTTGTCTGTCCTCCTGAGCTTTTCACTTTTAGGACAGTCTTTTGGCTTTTTGATAGGTTTTTCGATCTCTTTTTCACTATTCCTTATACTCAACTTTGTGATTTATTGAGTTTCTATGACTTAGGTTATTTTTGCGATGCGTTTTCCTTTCTACTCGGTTTTTCACTCCGACTTATGAGTCGGTATGTTTCCGAGTCTCTTACCATCAACTTTTATAACCTCTTTACACCGACTTGTACCTCGTTGTTTTATCCTGACGACCATCTAGGTCAGTTCATGGGATTTTTATGCTTTGTCGAGCTTAAGTCGGCGCGTTTCGTAAAATGAAAAATAAACGAAAAGGAATTTATAAGAGATATTGTAAAAGATCTTTATTTATTTGGGAAGGTACTTTACTGCTACTAAGGGTTTTTAATAGTCTATTCCCCCTTAGCCTCTACTATGATGCCTCATTAAAAACCCTTCTTCAGAAAAAACCTTTTGACTTTTGGAAAAAAATCGTGAAATTGAGAAAAGAGTACATCAGTGAGTAGAGTTCGCTTTTAACTATAGTACCTTTTCATGTTACAAGCATGCCACGATCTTGGTAACTCGGTGCCGCTTAGGTCGGTCACCTTATAATAGCCTTTTCCTAAGACCTCGCTAACTTTGTAGGGTCCTTTCCAATTGGCAGCGAGCTTTCCTTCCCCCGATTTGTTGACTCCAATGTCATTTCTGATCAAGACCAAGTCGTTTGGGGTGAAACTCCTTCGAATGACTTTTTTGTTATACCTGGTAGTCATCCTTTGTTTCAATGCTGCTTCTCTTATCTGGGCTTGTTCTCGGATTTCGGGGAGCAACTCAAGCTCCTCTTTGTGCCCCTGTATGTTCCCGATTTCATCATGGAAAATCACCCTTGGGCTTTGCTCACTGATTTCCACTGGTATCATAGCTTCTACGCCATAGACAAGTCGAAAGGGTGTTTCCCCAGTGGCAAATTGTGGCGTCGTTCGATAAGCCCATAACACTTGGGGGAGCTCTTCTGTCCAGGCTCCCTTTGCTTCTTGTAATCTTTTCTTTAGTCCTGCCAGTATGACTTTGTTGGCTGCCTCGGCTTGTCCATTTGCTTGTGGATGTTCCACCGAGGTGAACTGGTGTTTGATTTTCATACTGGCTACTAGGCTTCTGAAGGTAGAGTCAGTGAACTGAGTTCCGTTATCTGTAGTAATGGAATAAGGTATTCCATACCTTGTGATGATATTTTTGTAGAGGAACCTCCTACTTCTTTGGGCTATGATGGTGGCTAATGGTTCTTCTTCTATCCACTTTGTGAAGTAATCTATTCCCACGATCAAGTATTTGACTTGTCCTGGCGCATGGAGAAAAGGACCTAACAAATCCATTCCCCATTTTACAAAGGGTCATGGAGAAGTTATACTAATGAGCTCCTCGGGGGGAGCCACGTGGAAATTTGCATGCATTTGGCAAGGTTGGCATTTTTTCACAAATTCTGTGGCATTTTTCTGCAAGGTCGGCCAGTAGAATCCAGCTCGGATTACTTTCCTGGCTAGCGACCTGGCTCCGAGATGGTTTCCGCAGATCCCATTGTGGACCTCCTCTAGCACTTTTGTGGTCCTTGAGGTCGGTACGCATTTCAACAATGGCGTTGATATTCCTCTTTTATAAAGGATATTTTTCACCAGAGTGTAATATTGTGCTTCCTTCCGGACTTTCTTAGCCTCTTTTTCCTCTTTGGGGAGGATGTCGAATTTTAGGTATTCGACCAAAGGATTCATCCATCCGAGGTTTAGCCCGAATACCTCAAGGACATCTTGTTTGCCCTCTGCTTTCACTGCAGAGAGCTCTTGGAGAGTTTTCTGGATCAGGCTTCTATTATTCCCTCCTAGCTTAGTACTTGCTAGCTTGGAGAGGGCATCTGCTCTGCTATTGAGATCCCGAGTTATATGCTTAACCTCGGTTTCAGCAAAGTGCCCGAGGTACTCCAGAGTTTTTTCCAGGTATCTCTTCATGTTTGGATCTTTGGCCTGATACTCTCCATTTATCTGGGAGGTTACCACTTGAGAGTCACTGTATATCATTACTTTCGTTGCACCGACTTCTTCTGCCAGTTTCAATCATGCAATCAGGGCTTCATATTCTGCCTGATTATTTGAAGCTGGGAATTCAAATTTGAGGGATACCTCTATTTGAGTTCCCCTTTCATCCACCAGTATTATGCCTGCGCCGCTTCCTGCCTTGTTTGAGGATCTATCTACATAGAGTTCCCATGTAGTTGGCTTTTCCTCTTGGTCTCCTGCGTACTCTGCTATGAAGTCGGTAAGGCATTGGGCTTTGATTGCTGTCCGAGTTTCATACTTCAAGTCGAACTCGGAGAGCTCTATTGCCCATTGAACCATTCTCCCTGCAACATCCGTCTTCTGGAGGATTTGCTTCATGGGTTGGTTCGTTCGGACTCTTATTGTATGTGCTTGGAATTAAGGCCGTAGCCTTCGTGAAGCTATTACTAAGGAGTAAGCAAACTTCTCTAGTTTGTGATACCTTAGGTCGGGACCCTGGAGAACTTTACTGATGAAGTAAACTGGATGCTGTCCGACCTCGTCCTCCCTTATCAGGGCTGATGCGATAGCTTTGTCTGCTACGGACAAATATAGGACGAGATCTTTCCCGACTAGAGGTCGGGTTAGGATTGGTGGTTGGCTCAAGAACCTTTTGAACTCCTGGAATGCTCCTTCGCATTCTGGAGTCCATTCAAACTGGCGTCCCTTTCTTAATAAAGAAAACATTGGAAGGGATTTGAGTGCTGATCTTGCCAAGAACCTGGAGAGGGCTGCAAGTCGGCCATTTAATTGTTGAACCTCTCTTAAGCAAGTTGGGCTCTTCATTTTCAGGATAGCTTTACACTTATCGGGATTTGCTTCAATCCCTCTCTGTGTTAGCATAAAACCTAGAAATTTTCCAGCCTCTACCGCGAAGGTACACTTTGCGGGATTTAGCCTCATCCCGTGTAACCTTAGGGTGTCGAAGACTTGCGAGAGGTCTGACAAAAGGTCGACTTCTTCCCTAGTTTTCACTAGCATGTCGTCGACGTAGACTTCCATTAAACTCCCCAGGTGAGAAGCGAACACCTTATTCATCAGCCTTTGATATGTGGCCCCTGCATTTTTTAATCCAAATGGCATGACCACGTAGCAAAAATTGGCTCTGGGCGTGATGAATGATGTTTTCTCCTGGTCCGGCTCATACATCGGAATTTGGTTATATCTCGAGTAGGCATCCATGAACGACAAGTATCGATATCCCGAGCTAGAGTCTACTAGGGTATCAATACTTGGGAGTGGATAAGGGTCCATGGGACATGCCTTATTTAAGTCAGTGTAGTCGACACACGTTCTCCATTTACCATTTTGCTTCTTGACTAGCACTACATTTGCTAGCCATGTTGGATATTTGACTTCTCTGATAAAGCCGGCTTCTAGGAGTGCCTGTAGTTGCTTTTCCACCGCTAGAGCTCGTTCCGGGCCGAGCTTGCGCCTCCTCTGTTGTACAGGTCGCGACCCCGGATATACCGAGAGTTTGTGGGACATGAGCTCGGGGTCTATCCCAGGCATGTCAGAAGTTTTCCAGGCAAAGAGGTTAGAATTGTCTCTTAGGAGCTTAGTCAACCTTGCTTTAGGGTTTCCCCCAGGTTGGCTCCTATGTTGGTATTCCTCCCTTCCTCTTGGCCGACCTGTATTTCCTCGGTTTTTTCTCCTGGCTGTGGTCGTAGCTCTTCTTTGGCCCTTGCACCACCGAGCTCTATGGCGTGAACCTCTTTGCCTTTTTTCCTCAGGTTCAGGCTTTCATTGTAGCATTTTCTTGCCAACTTCTGGTCTCCCCGCACCGTTGCTATTCCCGCAGGTGTCGGAAATTTCATGCAGAGATGGGGGATAGACACCACCGCTCCGAGTCGATTTAGGATAGCTCTGCCGATTAGGGCATTATATGCTGACCCTACGTCGATGACTATAAAGTCTATGCTCAGAGTTTTGGATTTTTCCCCCTTTCTGAAGGTAGTGTGGAGGGGTAGAAATTCCAGTGGTTTTATTGGCATGTCGCCTAGCCCGTACAAGGTGTCGGGGTAGGCTCTTAACTCCTTTTCATCCAACCCTAGTTTGTCAAACGCCGGCTTGAAAAGGATGACTGCCGAACTTCCTTGATCTACTAGGGTTCTGTGGAGATGGGCATTGGCTAGGATCATGGTTATCACCACTGGATCATCGTGTTCATGGATTACTCCTTGCCCATCTTCCTTTGTAAATGAGATAGTAGGGAGGTCGAATGATTCATTTCTGACCTGGTAGACTCGCTTGAGTGTCTTTTGCAAGCGGACTTAGTGAGTCCCCCTCCCACGAATCCGCCTGAGATCATATGTATATGTCTCTCCGGAGTCTGCGGTGGTGGGTCTCTTCTATTTGTGTCGTCTCGCTTTCTCTTCCCATGATTGTCCGACCTTTCTATGAGATATCTGTCTAGTTGGGTTTCTCTGGCCAACTTTTCTATCACATTTTTAAGGTCGTAATAATCGTTTGTTGAGTGCCCATATATTTTATGGTACTCGCAGTAGTCGCTGCGACTCCCCCCTTTTTTATTTTTAATGGGCTTGGGAGGTGGTAGCTTTTCAGTATTGCAGATCTCTCTATATACGTCCACTATGGAAACCTTTAGAGGAGTATAAGAGTGATATTTCCTGGGTCTGTCGGGACCGAGGTCTTCTTTCTTCTTGGGCTCCCTTTCCCTCTCTTTTATCGAGGGAATGTGCCCAGATCGCCAACTCGACTCTCTCAGTCTGGCATTTTTCTCCATGTTGATGTACTTTTCAGCTCGTTCTTGTACATCACTTAAGGAGGTGGGGTGTCTTTTTGATATGGACTGTGAGAAGGGACCTTCTCTAAGTCCGTTGACCAGCCCCATAATAACTGCCTCGGTGGGCAGGTCTTGAATCTCTAAGCATGCCTTGTTAAACCTTTCCATATAATCTCGTAGAGGTTCTCCGACCTCCTGCTTTATTCCCAGGAGGCTCGGTGCATGCTTTAACTTATCTTTCTGAATGGAGAACCTCATTAGAAACTTCCTCGAGAGGTCCTCGAAGCTGGTGACTGACCTTGGAGGGAGGCTATCGAACCACTTCATCGCTGCTTTCGATAAGGTGGTCGGAAAATATTTACAGCGCGTCGCGTCAGAAGTATCAGCCAGATACATCCGACTTTTAAAGTTGCTTAAATGATGCTTCGGATCTGTGGTTCCGTCATAGAGGTCCATATCGGGGCTTTTAAAGTTTCTTGGAACTTTTGCCCTCATTATGTCTTCACTAAAAGGATCCTCCCCTCCTGGGGGCGACTCTTCTCGATCGTCACGGGAGTTCCGACCTTTGAGGGAGGATTCTAACTTTAAGAGTTTTTTCTCTAACTCTTTTCGTCGATCCATCTCCTCTCTTAGGTGCTTTTCTATCTCCCTTTGTCGCTCCCGTTCCTGTTTTAGTTGTTCCAAGCGACTTTGGTGGACGTGGACTAGCCCCATTAGTTCAGTTGCGTGGGGTGGTCCATCCTTTTCTGATTCACGCCCCTCCGAGGAATTTGTCTTCGGATTTTTAAATCTGGAGGTTCCTTCCCTGTGTTGGTCGTTGGTTTTCTGGTGGAGGGTCAGGTCTGCGTCGTTGTTTCCGGTATCCAGATTCTCTTGTTCAGAATCCGACGCCACATGACCATCTTCAGGGGATACATCCGCCATTACTGGCTGATCTCTCGGGTCCCCGGCAGCGGCACCAATGTTACGATGGGTAACCGGAGATTATTGGGTTGGATTAGTTTGGCTGGCCCAATCGTCTGAATGAGGAAGTATCCAAGCGGATTGATGATCCAAGACCTCCGTCCGACTTCGGTATGAGAAAATGGGGGGTGGTACCTGCAAAGACACTCCGATGCCAAAGTCAGCAAAGGGAGCAAAACAGGTCTAGAGAGTATTGGGTCTCTGTTATACCTGAGGAGCGTCAGTGTATTTATAGTGGTGAACCCATAACCACCGTTGGAGTAGTTCCTCCATTTAAGGTGGATAACCGTCCCTTTATCTTAGGGAAGTTGAGGTATGGCTCCTGGAAGTGGGTAGAGAGATTTTAGGGGCAGTTACTCATTTGAATGAGTGCTTATCTGCCAGCTAATCCTTGTCCCTGACTTCTTTAGGACAAGTCGTGGTAAGAACCGACTTCATAGAGAGAAGGTCGGTGTAGTGCGAGGCTCAATCCTTCGGATTGGGCCTTTCATCTGGACCTGGGGCCTTATCATTGGGCCAGGGTATGAACAAGTACGTACAAGCAGTGTGACGCATCTAGAAAATTTTGATAGTGGGGGCAAATATATATATATATATATATATGTATGTATGTATATAATATAATAATAATTTTATAATAAAAATATTATGTGTACATAAAAATTAGTTATCAAATTATTTATTAATCATTATGTATTCGTATATAAATATATGTATTATTGTTTAATTTACTTTTAATGTGTATTTTTTATTTCAATATATATACAAGTAATTATTTTCGATGTAAATATAACATGATTAGTTTTTATAATATCTAATTTTACAAATTAAAACACTAAAATAATCATTTATAAATAGGGTAAAGTATATTTTTTGTCCTTAAAGTTTGACAAAAGTTTCAAAAATATCCCTAAATTTTATTTTGTTTCAATTTTGTCCCAAAAAATTTTCGATTTGCATCAAATATACCCCTGACGGCTAATTTTTCAAAAAATTTAAGATCGATTCAACAACAATTTCATAAGAACAACCCCTCAACATAAGCAAATCAAGTATAATTTTCATGCATTATTGTTATATTGGTCTTAAATTTTTTGAAAATTTAGCCTCCAAAGATATATTTGAGAATTAATTATTCTAATGACATTTAATATAAAATTTTTAAATTGACTATAAAGTACTAAAAATTGAGTAAAAAATTATTATGGGGTTAAATTTAATAATTTTGTGAGGACAAATAAATATTATTATCGTATATTACTCAAAAAAATTTCAAATCGTAGTAGAAACGATTATCCCACACTTATGTACATACATCCGTTCCTGCGTACAAGATGTGTATATAATAAAGCAAAGCATGTCAGGCATAATAAAAAAAAATTGATGCAATGTTATGGATATAAAATAGTTTATGTGTGACATATACAAAAGAAACTTGAAAGTATAAAAAAAATTAACAATGAAGTTTAAGAATAAAGGAAGAGGAAAGCAATATGTTGTGAGGGTCATTAATTCATTATTGTGGTGTAGAAAAAGAAAATGAGAAAGATAAAGTAGATATAAAAAAAAAATTATTTAATCTTAGAATAGAATTTTGTGCTG
>NC_029787.2:118400524-118402362 GCF_000816755.2 Arachis ipaensis
TGAAATATTTCAATTTGTATATGCAAAAAAAAAAAAAATTCAAAGTCAGTGCATTTAGAAAAAAATTAATCTCTTATTTATTATACCTTTGATAAAATGCAGGATCTGTCTTATGACTTTCTAGTGATGAATGGTCGAATATAATTATATACACAAACTATTTTTAATACTATAACAAACTCTAATAAATCGAACGACATAACTTAGAATTCCAAAAGATTCAGAACGATCGGAATGTAATTTTAGAGTTTATTACAACCCTTGCAGTGGCCGTAATTTCTTTTTCAATTGTAACACATCTAAAATTATTAAGTTATACAAAAAAAAAATATTTTTGAAACACATCTAAAATTATAAATCTAAAATTTAAATTTAAACATCAAAAAAATAATTGTAACACATCTAAAATTATGATGTTATACAGAAAATGTTTTTGAAATATATCCAAAATCATAAATCTAAAATTTAAATTTAAACATTAAAAAATAATTATAACACATTTAAACATTAAAAAACAATTGTAACACATCTAAAATTATGAAGTTATACAAAAAATATTTTTAAAACACTTATAAAATACAGAAATACGCATACAAAAATAATTTCACATTGTAATATATATAAAAATCTCTTCAGACCATTTTATTTTTGTCAGACCTATTCAAACCTTAGGAAGAAGCACAAGTTGGAGCTTCCTCTTAGTAAAAAATGTTGATAAATGCAGGATGTGGTTGTTGTGAGGTTCATTGTGAAGAATGCAGGTAGCAGAATTGAAAGAGGGGAATGAGAAGAAGGTTCTGGAAGAAGAGTGTTGTGAATGGTGGAGAAGAGTGAAGCAAGTTTTCAAAGCCATTGGCACGGGGAGCAAGTTTCCATACTTCATGTGTTTGGGTTAAAGCCTTAAAGGGAAAAAAAAGGTAAGTAAATAAATAAAAATTGTTTGGGTTAAAAATTGGCGATGAAGATGAGCGTTGACAAAGGAGAATGCGGCGTTATAAATGAGTGTTAAGGAGGAGGAAGGCAGTGTTGAGGATGAGCGCGGAAGAGGAAGGTGGTGTGGATGAACGGTGGCGGAGGGCAGAGGATGATTTTTTTGGATTTTCGATGTGCGCCTCTGAGTGTTTGATGTGCGACTCTGGATTTTGAATGTGGGATAAACGTGACTAAGAATTTACAATCCTCTTTGCTGAGCGAGACTCTACTCAAATCTTTTTTGAGTGTTTTGTACGGATTTAGTTAATAATTAGAAAGTTTAAGGTTTATTTTAGAATTTTAAAATTAAAATTTTGAATTTTGAATAATTTAATTTTTAAATATGTATTTAAATTATAATATATTAATAATTAAATATATTAAATCAAAGAAATTTAAATTTTAAATTTTAAATTTCAGTTTTATTTAGTTTATATTTTGAATGTGTATTTAATTTTAAAAAGACACTAAATCTATTTATAATTTTTAGATATATTTGTTTTAATTTTTTTAAAATTATTGTAATAAAAAGCTGAATATTGTACCATTTTTAAAGGATATCTAGTTGAATTGTAAAAATAAAGATTAGAATTTGAGAAAAGAAAAAAGATGAAAAAGAATAAAGAGAATAAAAAATGGCTTTATTAATAATTGATGTAGTACACAGAACATCAACTATTTATAACCAAAAGTTCAACTATTAGCTGACTCAACTATGTTACATTTATAACTGACTCTATTTACTTGAAATTTAAATTATGACTCTATTTACTTGAAATTTAAATTATGATTATAATCTAGAACATTCATAATAAATATATTTATAACAAGTTACTTAAATTTAAATAAAAAGTTTTAGGTTCAAA
>NC_029787.2:118402434-118428480 GCF_000816755.2 Arachis ipaensis
TAGTTAAGTGTTTGCCTAGTTCCTTAATCAGTTACTTAGCATAATTGTATTTTTATATTTGTAAAGAGAGGGCATGAACTAATAAAATCAAGCCTAGCTTAAACTTATGATTGCAAGGAGAGAGAGAGAGAGAGGCCAATGACTACGAATTACAATAATGTGAATTATATATTCAAAACAACATTTTGTTATATTGAAAAGTTTTTGTTTTGTTTATGTAGATGATTTACGACTCTTAGCATAAAGGGGGGGACACAAACATCACACCTTTTTTTTTTGGGTTCAAATATCACTTCTAAAATTACACACACACACGCGTATATATTGTAAACAGTAATATTTTTAATAAAATCAATTAATCCTATATAAGGGTTAAGAAGAGTGACCTATATATGGCTAAGAAGAGTGTATCTTATACATTTGCAATATTAATAATTGGAACAATGGTTACTTATTCCACCATTGCCGAATTCCCTGGCAATGTTGTTGTTGGTCCTTGGAAAACGGAGAGTGAATGTAGAGAACAATGCTGGATGAGCCATGCACACAATGAGACCAAGTTGAAAGAATGCAACAAAAAATGTTGTACCTTTCAATGTCGCAGACGCTATTCATATAGTAGATCAAGGATGCTTACATGCTTTAGTGTATGTTATCTTGAACATGCCTAATACTTTATTAATTAATGGTAAGCAAATATTTCTTAGTTTTCTAAATTTAAAGTATTTGAAGATGTTTTTATATATGTAAAGTTTTTTTTTTTTAATAGTTGTTCACTCACCAGATCTAAACCAAGGAGGGAAATAATAATTACAACCAAAACAAGAAAGCAAAATACAACATTATTTAAACATAGAAACATGACATTGTTCATCATACTTAAGTTCTAATGGATATCATAGCAACATGCACAGCAGCACCATGATCCTCATATTAAGCCTCCAACTCCTTTACTTAAACACTGACACCTCCTTTTAGTTAAGCAATTTAGCTTCCTACAGCGAAATCTTAGTAACCGACACCATTCGAACTAATTTGTCGCGGATTTGAGCTCCACTTACCAACAGATTGTTGCATACACAAGACAAGATTCGAATCCCGACACTTGCTTAAGCAAACGAGTGAGTTGACCCAAATTGGTGTAGTACCACTCCTTTATCAGACTCCAATTCATCCTCCACTTCATTATAGATATGGCAAGGCCCGAATCCAGGAGGGAATGGACAAGTGCTACTAGATATTTGATCACTTTCTTTACTTCTCTGTCTAAAATTTTGGCCTACGCAATTTCCATTAAGTATACCCATATCAATTTTCTATTTGGATCAATTCACATAGTGGTCCAAATTTATTCACCATAAACCATTTCAGATACCTTTGCCTCATAACATTCTCACTGTTTATACTTCAGATATAGACAAATTTAACAATTACGATCTCATCTATCGTCTTTATACATATGAAAATATTTTTTTTACCGTAGTTATACATATGAAAATATTTTGTTGTAGTTATACTTTAATTATCTTTGACTTGAATAGTATAATTATGGTTTTGCTGATTCGGTTGCTGATGATTCACAGAGTACTGCACAATAAGATCACAACCCAGGAAAACGATGACATGAGATTAGAGAAGGAGAAGCAGATGATTTTGAAGAGAGTGAAGAGTCTAGTTTTAATAACTTGGATTAATTATGTGTAAAACTGACCATTTTATTATTTTTTTCTGGGTCAATATTTATTTTTTTCATTAAAAGAAAACATTATTAACCCACATTATTAGTTAGGCAAAAGAAATTAATGGTGCACTGTGAGAGATTAGTTCCAAGAGAATCTAAGAACCACTCTTATATAGGGCAATTTTAGTAACTACTTAATTAAGGGAAGATCAGATGTAGTAACATTTTTGTGACGAACTTCTAATGTTCTTATACGAACTTCTAATATTTATTTAAACATACGCATGTTGAGTGGACCACTTGTCAATCATCGAAAGCTTTCCTTTTCATGAAAGTTTTCCAAAAAAATCTCATTAATAGTCTAATTCATAAACCTAATTTTCCAATTTCGATACGCCACAAAATATCCTTCTACCCCAAAAAAAATTTTCAATTTTCTTTTCATGTGTAGTGGATTTCTTTTTGACATATATGCTCCTTTATTCTGTGTTAGATATAATAATAAACAACATTTAAGAATATAAAATTTTCAATATGTAGGAAACTTTTTAGCTAACAGCTGGGTAATACGTAATAAAACGGTGAAAGAATAAAAAAAAATTTATTTTTTTTAATATAGAGAACAATGTTATCTATTTATATTAAATTGATTATAAATTTTAAAATAGTTAAAACAATTAAATTCTCTAAATAATTCTATTAAAAAAAAATTAAGTATAACAAACTTAAAAAAAGATAAGCACGACAAATTTTATTTATAGAAAAAAAATAATAGTTTAATAGGCTCCTGTAAACTGGTGGATGAAAGATGTCAATAATCCACAATTTGGATGAGTTTTGATAAAATGGTTGAGTAAGATGCATGCAGTAGTGTGGTGACGTAGAGGGAGATGCGGTAGAGCTAGGGTTGCCGGCGGTAAAAACATAGAAGGAGATGGTGTGCTTGAGGGAGAGAAAGCAAGCAGCGATCTTGAGAGAGTGTGTAGAGCACAGTAAGAGTGATCTTCAAAGAGCACGTAGATCGCAGTAAGAGTGATATTCAGAGGGTGTGTAAAGCACGGTAAGAGTGATCTTCAGATGGCGCGTAGAGCACGGTAAGAGTGATCTTCAGAGGACGCGTAGAGCGTAGTAAGAGTGATCTTCAGAGGGCGTGTAAAGCACGGTAAGAATGCAGACGAAACCACTGGAAAGAAGCGTAGATGGAACTGCTGTAAGAGTGCTGACAGAATTGGCGGAAAGAAGGGCAGTGCTGTAAGAGTGCAGGCGGAACTGTCGGAAGGAAGCGCTGCGAGAAGGAGGAGGTGCATGGCGGCATGTTGCAGCTCCAACGGTGATAATTTTGGGTTCATTGGACTGGGAAGAATGAGATAAAAAGAATGGATTATTTGTTGAGGTGAGAAAGTATCAAATCAATAACAATAACGAAATTATTTTTTATCAGTAAAAAGAAGTATGGTGATTTCTCACTGAAGAGATGATAGTTTATATGATACCATGACTTTGATACTATAATAAAACTTAAAAAATACGTAAAGAGTACGCAAAGATAAAGAATGTTGTGTTGTGTTTTTTGGTTAAAAAATTATAAAGATAAAATTAAATACATATGCTAAAATTGTAACTAAATTTATATATTCTGTTGGATTAAATTTATAAGTCTGTACGCTTTTTTTATTATTATAATGGATTATTCTTTAACTAATTCCATTTTTGAAAAGTTATATATGAGATATTTCATTATGGAAAAATATAGGTAACTAATAATATTTTTAAATAATGTATAAATAATGTGAATTTATAGGGTTAAAAGAGTAAATTAATTTTAAATTTAATTAGTAGCATTAGATTAGGATATAGTATATTTTTATTTGATTAGTAATTATTCATGTTGTTCAAAATGATCATTGTTTACCTAGCACTCTCCACTCATTATATATCATTCTAGATTCTTTCATGATCAAGTAACAATGAACCTCAATATATATGCAATGCAACAATCATGAAAAGAAAAATATCATCTATTGTTTGAAAGGGGGTTCAGGTAGTATGCATGAGATTTTAGCTCCAAAGATCTTCGCTATTATTAATTAATTAACCAAAAATAATTCCACCGCTTATGATGAAGAAATGATCATGCTAGATAATTTTTTTTTCAAAGATAATAGATTATATTTTATTAATTATTAAAAAATAAAATACAAAGATGTCCAAAAGCAGAACAGCATAATAAAAGATGGAGATTTCCCAAAAACACTACACTGAAGATATTCATCCAACGGTGCGTGGTCGAAAAACGAAGAAAAATCTTAAAGAAGAAATAATGATAAATCAAATTGAATGCAACTAAGAGCTTGTCTCATGGAGATGACGACCTAAACTGGGAGTTCTTTGGATTTCACGAAGCAACTTGATAGAACTAGCTAGAATGGCAGACAGCATAGAAGTAGAACCTTCAAAAATCAACTGGTTGTGAGCTTTCCAGCAGTTCCAGCAAATGATGGCAAGCAATTGAGGATTACGGTCAACATTCTTCAACGGGTTAAGTATCTCTATTGATGCAGTCCACCATGTCCAAAAGTCGTTAGAACTCTGAGGGGGAAGACAGTCACGAAGATAACTCTGAGACCATACGTCTTTAATTCTAGAGCAATCGATCAAACAATGAGTGACTGTTTCCATTGCTTCATGACAGCAAGGGCATATTGGTGATATAGATGGGATGCGGTGATGAATCTGAGCAAGCACCGGAAGTCGGCCATGGAGAGCTTTCCAGATAAATAGCTTAATTTTGTGAGGCAAGTTCAACTTCCATAGATCAATCCACGGCTTTTTCTGCTGCATATAATTAGGGCAATGCTCCAGAGGCGGATGGTAAAATAAATAGCCAATTCTGTAACCTGAAGCTGTATCATATTGCTTGAATTTGTTCAAATCCCATTGCAATTTGTCCCTACTCTGCTAAATTTTAACTGACAAAATCCTGTTTGCAACGTCTTGGGGAAATAATTCTTGAATGAGATTCTGATTCCAATTTCTATCTTCAGTAATTAGATCTTTAACTCTCGGAATCAACTCAGAAATAGCCTGTCTATTTGGCATGTCAGAAATCATTAAAGGATACGGAGGAGGCAGCCAAGGATCCTCAAAGGTTCGGATATTCTCACCAGTACCCACAGCCCAATTAAGACCTTTTTCAACAATCTTTCGGCCTTCTAGTATGCTCCTCCATCCCCAAAAAGGTAAGACTCCAATTTTTGCCGTTATAGCATTACCATTGCTAAAGTATTTACCTCTTAAGATTTTGGATAATAAGGAAGTAGGCTGTGTTACAAGTCGCCAAAACTGTTTGCCTAAAAGTGCCAAATTTTGGATTCTGAGATCTTTAAATCCAAGGCCTCATTCTTTTCGTGAGCGAGTCATAGTGTCCCAACTAATCCAAGCCATCCTCCTTTCAGAACCTTTTTGTTCCCACCAGAACTGAGAAAGTAGAGAGTGAATTTCTGAAATTAAACCATCAGGCAACTTGAAGCAAGACAATGTATAAATAGGAATAGCTTCTCCCACTGCCTTAAACAATACGTGTCTACCACCTGACGAAAGAAGATTGCGCTTTCACCCTTGGATTCTTTTCCGAACCTTTTCTTTGATCATACTAAAAGAAGCCTTTTTCGATTTAGAGACTGTAGAAGGCAAACCAAGGTATTTATCCTGAGGCCCAATATGATTAATATTCATAGAGTTAGCCAGTAGTGTACGAGTAGTTGACGGAGTGTTGTGGCTAACGAATACAGCAGATTTATTAAGATTTACCCTCTGGCCACTGATGCTTTCATAAGAATTCAATAAATGCAGGATATTTGAACATGCTTCAGGATTAGCCTTACAGAATAAAATGGAATCATCAGCAAACAGGAGGTAGTTGACCTTGGGACATCGCCTATGTATCTGAAGACCCTGAATTAGTCTGTTTTGTTCTGCCTTGTGTAGCAAGAAGGAGAGACCTTCTGCACAAAAAAGAAAAAGATTGGGGGATAGAAGATCTCCTTGTCGAATACCTCTATTTGGTTTGAAGAAACTATAAGGTTGTCCTTCCACAATAACAGAATAAGAAATAGTTGTCACTAATTCTCGAATCCACATGATCCATCGGGAGTCAAAACCAAACCTCTCCAATATAAACCAAAGAAAATGCCATTCCACCCTATCATGCTAGATAATTAGAATTTAGAACAATCAATAATTCATGTTATTTTTGTCTCTTATAAATGCACTCTACATCCTTTTTTCTTTTATAATGATTTCATCGTACATGTAATTTTTTACTCTTTATAACCCGAATTTAATATTTAGCATTATCTAACGACCAATATATCATATAAATTTTTTACACAAAATCAAGTAGCATTTTTTTTTATATATATATTTGTCAAATTCAAGAGACAATCAATCTTAACATAAATCATAACTCTCTTACTAGGATTATAATTCATTATCTTTCGCTATGGTTTATGAAGTTATTTGGTTAAAATTTCATAAAAATTTGCAAGTTAATTTATTATTATTAACTAATAGTACAGTGTCAGATAAATAAAAAGTGATATTTATGTAATTTTCAACTTACATTGAAAGCGAAATTAATTAAAGAAGCTCAATTTCAAATGCCAACTCATAGTAGATGCACTTGATTTTGACTAGAAAGGGGATAAAACATGCAAAAATTCATAAAATATACATGATTTTCATTAAATTACCGATGTAATGTCATAAAGGTCAAGATAATCAAGTTGCCAAATGAGAATTACAATCAAATTTTGTAAAAATTCAAAGATTTGCAGCAGCTACAATCACATTTTCTTCAAATCATGCATGTTAAGAGTTAAAAATTATGCATTCTTTGTTCTGTAAAAGGAGAAATCACTTAGAGCTTTAAGCCGGGAGTTTTATAGAGAGTTTTTAGTGAGAAATGTACTCAAAAACAGAAATACATTTTAGAGAAAAGATAGTAAAAGAAGATTAGAGTTTTGAATCAACAATTCAATTTCATTTTTTAATAATGTACAATTTTTTCTTATCCTTCATTTATATTTTTTATTTTATTTGTGTTATTATGAGCTAATCTTATTATTAACTAGGATAAAAATGTATTTTTTTATGTGAATTATTAGATAATTATAGATCAATATCATTCACTGATACTTGTTTTAAATCATATGTGTTTATAATCAATCTTAATGCTTTTAAATGCTTGATCAAATGATGTGTTGATTTACAATATACTTAGAAAAGAAGTTGTAAATGAAGCTACTTAGCTACTAATTATAAACATCTAATAAATTGAGTAAAAATTAGAGATAGATAAATCCGATTTATGTGATTATTATACAAGTTTTACAAAATAGAATCTTTTATTCATATAAGTTGTAACTAAAAGAATAATACATCTATATGAGTTTAAGAGAATTTCTTGACCTTGACAAAAATTAAAAACTATATTAAAAAACTTAACCAATTTGAACTTACAACTAAGAAATTGAATGACATAATCATAAATATCCAATTCTGTAATATGGTGAAATTAATTATCCTAGTATTCATTTTTATTTTATTCAAACTCTCAATTATGAATTATGAAACTAATGATATTTGTGAAGGGCCTTGGCCAACAATGGATGAATGTCTAAGAAAGTATTTGTATAATGGAGATAAACATTACAATATTTTAAATCTATGCTCACGATTTTTTTAGTTACAGTAAAAAATTATAATTATAGAAGGTCTATGATCACGATTTTTTACCGTGACAAAAAAAATCTATGGTCGTGATTTTTTAAGAAATGGTGACCATAAAGTACTTATAGTCACGCTTTTATAAAAATGGATAGTCTAAAAAGACCTATGATCACGATTTTCAGAGTGACCTAAAAGAATCTATAGTCATAATTTTAGGAGTGACCTAAAAGGGTCTATGGTTATAATTTTAGAGAGTGGCCTAAATAGATCTATAGTCACAATCTTGGAGGGTAACCTAAAATGATCTATGGTCATGATTTTTCAAAAAAAGGTAACCTAAAAAAGTCTATGGTCACAGTTTTAGGAAGTGACCTAAAAGAGTCTATGGTCATGGTTTTGGAGGTGACCTAAACGGGTCTATGGTCACAATTTTTTGAAAGGGTAACCTAAAAGGGTCCATGGTCACGATTTTGGAGTGATCTAAAATGGTCTATGATCACGGTTTTAGGGGGTGACCTAAAGGTATCTATAGTCATGATTTTTTATAGTGACCTAAAAGGGTCTATGGCCACAGTTTTTCGAAAGAATGACCTAAAAAGGTCTATGGTCACGGTTTTAGAGGGTGACCTAAAGGAGTTTATGGTCACGGTTTTGGGGTGACATAAAAGGGTCTATGGTCATAATTTTACGAAAGAGTGACCTAAAAGGGTATCTGGTCATAATTTTGGTGGGTGACTTAAAAGGGTCTATGGTCACAGTTTTGGAGAGTGACCTAAAAGTATCTATGGTCACGATTTTGGGAAGTGACCTAAAAGCGTCTATGGTCATGATTTTTCAAAAAAAGGTAACCTAAAAGGATCTATAGTCACAATTTTAGTAGCTGACTTAAAAGGGGTCTATCGTCACGATTTTACAAAATGGTGACTCAAAAGGGGTTTATGATCACAGATTTTTAGAATAAATTTTTTAAACTAAATCAAGTTTTGATCATTTAAGTTTAAATTAATTAAGGTTCTTATATATATATTTTTAAATTAAAATATTATTTAAAACTTAAAACTAATTAGTAAGTTGACAAATAAATATTATATTTTTAAAATAATTTAAGTAAATTATGGTTAATTTTCAATTACTATATTACCTTCTAACTTTATTAAAATTTTTATACTACCCTAACTAGTCCTAACCCTAATCCTAACTCTAATTACTATTCAAGAATATTTTTGTAACTAAATCAAGTTTTGATCATTTGAACTTAAATTAATTAAGGTTTTTATATATTTTTATAATTTTGGGTATTTCATATATTTAAAATTTAAAAATTTTAATAATTAAAAACTAATAAAAATTTTATATGATTTAATTTAAATATTGAAATTTTAAATTAGAGTACTTGATTAAAAATCAATCAGCAAATTGATAATTAAATAATATTTTTAAAATAATTTATCTTAAATTAATACTCTATATCTTAATTTGATTAAAATTACCAAACCCTAACTCAAAAATTCAAAACACACACTAACCCTCACAACTCTATCCGTCACTCACCCCTTTACCCCCAGAAAGAAAGAAAGAAAGAAAGGGAGTACGAAGAAGAAGAGAGAGATGATGATGACGCCGATGAAATTGGGTGTTGTCGTCACCGTTGTCATTGTCAGAATCGAGAAGAAGAGGGAGAAGACATTGAGAGAGAAGAACGTCGTCGAGTCAAATGCAACAGAGAGAGGGGGCCGTCGCAATCTATGCTGCCGCTGGAGAGATTCTCGCACGTCGTTGCTGCCGTCAAAATCGTCATCGTAAGTCAAAGAGACTTCCAAATTTAAAAATATACAGAAAAATAAAACAATGCAATCAAGATACATATCTTATATCAAGAAGTTTAATTTATCTATGTGTATCGTAAGTTACATAAACATCAATATTAAAAAATAAAAAAACTAAAAACTATTAAATTGTAGATAAGCTTCTTAATTTAATTTTCAAAAACAAAATTATAATTCATAAATAAAAAACAAATCAAAGTTTCGTGTTCTATAAATTTATAATTATCATTCATAAATAAAAAGCAAATTAAATTTTTATGTGTATACAAGTTAATGCTAGTTGAGTACCTCTTGATTATGTTTGTAGTTGACTAGTTGATATGAAAAATTAATGGTGGATTATCAACCATTTCTTATAGAATATGTGTTGTCAACCATTTTTTATAAAATATGTGTACTAATTTTAGTTTTAAAGTTAATTTGGTATTATTATGTTCTGTTGTCTAAATGAGTATCTTTACAATTATGTGAGTAAAATAATCTAATTTGTAATAATTTTTTTAGTTTATTTCTCATTGTCTTACTAAAATTATACGATGCATGATGTTCAAAATTCTTTGATGGTTTTGTCTTGGAACTTTCATGTAGATGTGTTGTTGATTGTGATTAGCATCACCTTTCTTTTCCTTCATTGTCATTGAAATTTTTTTATAGTACCTTTCTATTGTTAATTAACTTGTTAATATAGTCTTTTCTAATGTTGATTGACTTATTAAATATGTGTCACATATTCATTATTTAACTGTATTGTATCATCAAAAGCATTTTTGCTCTATTCTAATATGTTTATTTCTTTTGCTAGCAGGAAGACTTGATGTGAGAAAAATATTATTTTTCATAGAAATATGAGATGGGATGGGTTTCATATATACTTTAGTTATCTAAATAAAATATTTTTATGTCTTCTATACTTTTTTTTAAGAGACTTTATCCGGTATTAGTATTACATGTAATGGATAAATTACGCCCTATTTTAAATTGTGTTGTTTGGACTGAAAATATATCTAGCTTATAATGTAAATTCTATGATTTAGATTTCTTGAATTTCTCCTTTTTAGACTTATTCTGTGATTATCATAATTTTGGGATGTGATTATACTTTAAAAATAAATAAAGATCAGAAAACAGAGTAAGCTATGGTCACAGTTTAGATAAGACTATTGTCACGATTTTTCAAAAGAGTGACCATAGAGTGAGCTATGATCATGGTTTAAAACAGGAGTGGTCATAGAGTAAGCTATGGTCATGGTTTTAAAATAGGATGACCATAGATAAGTTATGGTCACGGTTTTTTAAAAGGGTGACCATAGATTGAGCTATGGTCACGATTTTAAAATAGGGTGACCATAGGTAAGCTATGATCACACTAAAACCGTGACCATAGATCATCATATGGTCACGGATTTATAAAAGGGTGACAATAGCCTAATCTATAGTTACAATTTTTATAATTTTTTGTTATCTTTCTCTTTCGTTATCGTCATCATTAATAAATCCAATATTTTGCTAACATCTTTATTGATTTTTATTTTCTCTGATACCATCGTTAAATAATTTCAGTTCATTTCTTAGTTTATTTCGGTTCATTTGTGTGTTAATTGAGGTTCACTTGATGCGGCTGATAAGTATTGACCAAATGTTTTATTCCTTAAGTAATTTCGGTTCATTCTTAGTTTAATTGAACTTCATTTGGATTCAGAAATGAATTCGATATATTTTTGTTAATGGTTGAGTCTTTTTGACTGTTTGTTCAAATCTGAACTAATTTCGATTCATTTGCATACTAATTGAGGTTCACTTGATGCTGCTCATAAGTATTGACCAAATTTGTTAGCAAAGAAGAATGAAATTATTCATTATCACTTTATAAAATTACATTAGATTCCACTTTATTCCATTCAATTAGTTCAGTTTTAAACAAGTAGTCAAAAAGACTCAATCATCAACAATGAAAAAATACAACGAATTCATTTTTGAATCCAAATAAACCTCAAATAAACTAAGAAATGAATCAAAATTACTTAAGAAATAAAAAACTTTGTCAATACTTAACATCAGCACCAAGTGAACCTCAATTAATTCACAAATGAATCGAGATTAGTTCAGTTTTGAACAAGCATTCAAAAAAATTCAATCATCAATAAAAACACATCCAATTTATTTCTGGATCCAAATGAACCTCAATTAAACTAAGAAATGAACTAAAATTACTTAACAAATAAAAAATTTGGTCAATACTTATCAGCAGCATCAGGTGAATCTCAATTAACACACAAACAAACCGAAATTAGTTCAGTTTTGAACAAGCAGTCAAAAAGACTCAATTATCAACAAAAACACATACAATTTATTTTTGGATCAAAATGAACCTCAATTAAACTAAGAAATGAACCGAAATTACTTAAAGAATAAAAAATTTAGTCAATACTTATCAGCAGCATCAAGTGAACCGCAATTAATTTATAAATAAACCAAAATTAGTTCAATTTTGAACAAGCAATCAAAAAGACTCAATCATCAACAAAAACACATCAAATTTATTTCTGGATCCAAATGAACTTCAATTAAAAGGAGAAAAAAAAATGCAGCAATAATAGTAGTAATAAAATAATGAAGAAGAGGAAGAAGAAGAAGAAGAAGAAGAAGAAGAAGGAATGTGAAGACGAACAAAAATATGTTTGCCTTATTGAAGCGGGTATATGTATGTGCTGATATAAAAAAAATGATTTTTATTGAGTTCATATTAACTTAATTGTACTTAATTGTTAAAAAATCTTGAATGTATAGCTGGAATGTAATATATTTTTCTTACCCCAGTATCATTATACCTGGCATACCATGCATTCATAGTGTTTTCAAGATTTTCCAAGTCAGGTAACTTTTCACTTCTTTAATCATCAACCCATATTTATTAGTAAAGTAATGCTAGGGAACCAAGAGGGAGTCCAGTCAACTCCTGCCAACTCCCTAATGGACTGGACTCCCAAGCCCAATTCAACAAAAAAATCATTTCCTAATTACCTAGCATTTACCCTAATATTTTAAAATTCACCATTGCAGCCAGCTGCCTTTTATTACCACGGCTTATCACCTCCCACCTCAATTCCATCAGTGAGTATCCCCCAACGGCGGCACATCACCCTCCCAACCTAACACCTTACGTCATCGCTGGCATCTTCAACAACCACTATATGCGCCGTGTAGTCCGCCGAGCTCGACAACAGCACCATCAGACGCGAGTCTAACCCTATTTGACCTCGCTGTCGCGGGTTCGTCTTCACTGTTGGCTTGGTCGAAGCTCCACATCGTGCACTAGTCAACGCCTCCGTGTGAAGGCCAGCAGTGGTTTCTGGACGCGTGGACCCAACTCCTCCAGTTACATCCCTTACTGCTGCTCCACAACCTCCTCAGGCAGCTGTAACAGGTAAATGGATTGGTATGGTTTCGTTTGACAGTGAATGTTACTAATCTGTGCTAGGGTCCATGAACTGTAGTGGTAGTCAATGTGATTTAATTTTGCTAATTTGGTGTATGGTGCTGAATTGTTGTAATTAGAAATTGGATGGTGTTAAAATTAGGATTGGATGTTGCTGTTATTAGGGGTTGGATATGGTAATTGTTAAAGATTGGATGTTTCTTGTAACACCCTACCACACAGAGCATTACACCTAGGATGTAAAACAGAGGTGGCGAGGTGCTACGACTTTTAAAATTAAAACACATACATATAATAGCAGAAAGAATATAATAAACTAGGAGCCTTAAAAAACGAGTAAAACAAAATCGCGAAACTAAAAGCACATCGCTCCGGAAACGGAATAACTTACGTGTGAAAAAAACTATAACTATCAAACATAAGATGATAAAAGTAGGAATAGAGAGCCAAAGATACAAAATAACAAGCTCCTAACTCAGCCTGCGAAGTTAAGGCTGGCCGGAGAAATATTTACACATATATATATACATATCCAAAACCCAAATGTACATAAACAAAATCCTGTCTCTCCATAAACCTCTAAGAGGATCAAAAGAACAAGTTATGCGGAGAGAAAGCTAAGTACATATATATACATCACTGTACAACAAAATAACCCAGTAACCACTTTGCTTCAAGAGTCCAGACGCCTAACAAGATACCTCTTGACTTGCATCTGAAAAATAACAATATAGCATGGGGGTGAGAACCAGAGGTTCTCAGTATGGTAAAGGTGCCATACACATAATATATAAGGTCCTGGGAATTCCAGAGGCAATTTTAGAACGCCGACACTCAGATTATAGAGCTTAAAGTATTAAGCAAAAGCCATAAAAGGTTGTTTTCTAAGAGTATCTAAGCATAACTTAACTTAACCTTAAAATCTAAGTCCCATATTGCCATTCCTCCATACCTCCATCTCCGTCAGCATTTCACAGACAAATAAACAGATAAAAGCAAGCACACGAAGGTTACAAATACTGCACGTAATAAATATACATTTAACATGGCAAGTACACTTAGGCACACCCAATTAATGCACAAACAAGTAATTCAAGTAGTATGCATATGATGCATGCCTGTCTTATGGCTGATGAGGCTCATCTGTCGGTTATTCAGCCAACCCGACAAGTCCGAAAACCTTAGACTGTCCCTCGACGTGCATCCCCAAGAGTCTATGCATAGTTTTTCTCAAATAATCAATATTGTTCAATGGGGTTAACATTCTCGGGAATTTATAAGTCCCCGGTCACCCTTACATCGTAGGGTCAACAGAGTATCGAGTTTTCATCCTGGTACACGTGGTGGCAAACCACGGTACTTTATCCAAGGAATCTCGTATCTCAGATCATTTAATCATTCAAGCCAAATATCATACATGATCATTCATTTAATTATCAAGTCAAGTATCATACATGATTATCCGTAACATCTCATAATCAATTCATCACTTTTCAACTTTACTTTATCTCCAAGTTATCCATACTTCCTAGCTTCATCTGGTTATCAGGTTTAATATTACTATTCATGACTAAAGGAATGAAAATAGAGATTTAGAAGCTTAAAGTGCAGTTTAAAATTCTAAAATCCATGTTTGCTGAAATAGAGGCCACGCGTACGCGTGGGGTGTGAAAGTGCAGCTCGCGCACGCGTCCCTTATCATGTGTACGCGTAGGTGAAAACTTCACGTCACGCGTGCGCGTGGGTCACGTGTGCGCATGGACATGCTTGTTAGCTCCTTACGCGTATGCATAGAACTAGATGCGTACGCATCGCCAAAATTCAATACCACGCGTACGCGTGGATGCGCGTTCTTTGAAAAAGAGGATCAACCAGAGAGTTGCACAATCCGGGAATGAAACCTGCATAATTACATACTCTTCACCTAAATTTCTGACGGGCATAACTCAATCATTTTAAATTGTTTTTCTTCCCTTCTTTGAACGGCATAAACCTCACGAACCCAATTTTACTTTAAAACAAGTTGGAAACAAATTGAGGGTCCGAAAGCCAAGTTATAGTCCGCCGAAGTTCAGCCCAAAAACCAAGTTTTGCCAACCTTCAAACCTCATTTTCAATCCAAACAATTCCTAGGCCATTAATCATCAAACGTACACCTCCAACATAATATGTCCTACTTCAACCACCACAAAATAAATTATGTCTCATACCAACCACAATTACATAAACTCTTCTCAAATTCAACCACCAAAACCATAATTTACCATTCCTAAGCTTATATGCTTATAACCTCTAATGACTAGTCAATAATCCACTAAGCCATCAACCAAGGAGCAATACGAATCAAACATATTCATTAGCCAGCTACTAAACAATATACATGCACATACATTCCAACCTATCCTATATGGTCATCTAGCCTAAGTTTTCACAGAACATTATATATTAAATGCAAGAAACCTAAACCATACCTTGGCCGATTCCCACATAACAATCTAGGCAATTTAACTAAAACCAACACAGCCCCAAAACCTCAACTAAACAGCTTCCTCCAAGTTTCGGTATTCACAATTTTAAGTCCCAATTATTTATTCACAACCTAATACACATTCAGAACACATATATACCCAATTTAATTTCCAAAACACAAATTCAGAATATTTAGATAGAATTATTATATCCTAACCTTACCCAAGCTTCATATAAGCAAGAGTGGACATTTTTCTCAAACTAATTGGATCCTAAAACAACAAAGAGTAAAGAAATTCAATATCTCCACTTAATTTTCCAAAATTGGGGGAAGAGGAGGCTGAGGGTGAATAAGCGAGTTACCTATGAAATTGTTCTGGTAGAAACATAGAGCTCGATGATAAACCCCAATTTTGTGGTTTATATTGTGTAGAATTTGGGGGTTTTTGTCAATATTTCTCACACTTATTCACAAGAAATGCATGGTTTTGTGTTCCTTTCCTAATATTGCTCCATGATGAAAAACATGATTATTTTGCCTTAAAATTGCCATATTTTAATCCTCTTTTATTGCCATTCGATGCCGTGATGTATTTGTTGAGTGATTTCAGGAATTATAAGGTAGGAATGGCCTAGAAGAGAGAAAGAAAGCATGCACAAGAGGAAGGAACATGAAGATTTGGATTTTGGAAAACTCAGCATTGGCGCGCACGCGCACTCCACGCGCATGCGTGGATGAGGATAGCTAGAAGTGGCGCGCAAGGATGGACGCATCCGCGCGGATCAGAGGATTCCCATCGACGCGCACGCGCACTTGGCGTGCACGCGTGGATCTCAAAAGCAATCGGCGCGCACGTACACATGGCGCGCACGCGCGGAAAGCTGCACGTGACCTTATTAAAGGAAATCGTGCCTGGCAATTTCTGAGGCTCAAGAGGCCCAAATTCAAGCTGTTTCTGCATGGAAAAGACCCAAGGATGCTAGGGGAAAAGGGGGGATCATTCATTTTACACTAGACATTTTTTTTAGCTAGTTTTTTGGTTCTTTGTTCTTCTAGAGAGAGAAACCCTTGTTCCTCTCTAGATCTAGTTTTAATTTGATCTTCCCTTGTTGAATTCTGATTTGGATCTTGTTAATTACTAGTTTTAATTGTTCAATTTGAATTCCTTAGTATAATTTTGCTTAGATCTTGTGTTAGTTTTATGAATTCTTGTCAATTGTCATTTTATACCCATTTCATGAATGTTGTGAATCTTAATTTGTTGATGCTACATTGATGATTTCTATGATTAATTGTGTTGTTTTAGTGATTGTATGTTGATAACTGTTAGTGGGTACTTGTTAATTTCAATTTAATTGCAATTTGAACATGTCTTTTATTAATGCCTACCATGTGTTTGATGAATTATTTACTTTGATTATGGAGTAGTTCTCTTTACTCTTGGCCTAGGCTAAGGGAATTGGGTAAACTTGAGTCATTGGGTCTAATGGATTTGATAATTTGGGAATCCTTAGTGGTCAATTTGATAACCATTGACACTAACCTACTACTAAGTCAATTAGTAGTGAGGTTAGAACTTATGAGTTGATGTTGACCAAACCATTTGACGTACTTCAAGTATAGAAGTAGACTTAATGAGTTTGGTTCCTCATAATTGTCAAGATATGGTTATTAGACAAGGATGGTGACCCCAATTCCCATGCCTAGCCAAGAGTTGCTTTTATCATTTATATTTGAAAACCCAAAATTCTTGATTACTTGTCTTAGTTATAGTTATTTGTTTAGTTTAGAATAGAATTATATTAGATGTTACTTTGTTAGTTTGGAATTGCTCATATCTTGCTTAGTTATTTGAATTAGTTTCTTGCAATTTAAGATTACTTGCTTGTTAAGATTCCTAGTTTGAATTCTTGCTCATGACTCACAACCCCGGATTTCCAACCAATGTTGAAGCACATGTTTGCCCATTCCTTGTGAGATGACCCGAGGTTTAAATACTTCAGTTATTTCTATTGGGGTTGAACTTGTGACAACCAAATCCCTTTCTAAATTTGATACTCGAGGATTGTTGTTGGTAGAGCTATACTTGCAACGCAACTTTATTGAGAAATTCTTTACCAACACAACCCCGAGCTCAAATCAAAATTTTGGCGTCGTTGCCGGGGAATGGTTGTAACATATGCTTTGATATTGGTTATGTGAATATGTGAATATTGTAGATAGTTTGATTGCTTTCAATACTTAGCTATAGTTTAGATTTCTTTTATATTTGTGCTATGACTCTCAAGTTTGATGACTTGGTCTCAACCAAATTCTAGCTTAGCCGATTTTGATCCCGAGATTGAAAGAACTTTGTTACATACTCGGCAAGCTAGACGGCGGTTGGATTATACGGCTAGTACTTCGGCCTCTCTTGAGGAACACACCGAATCACTAGGCGATACCGAGAGTGACTTGGAGTCCGCTATTTCATATTCTTCTGTTGGCACTAATAATACATCTTTGCATCCTACAGGTGAGCCACACATGGCAGAGCCACGACGGATCACTTTGCATGAGCAAGGAGCTCCGGATATCATACTTCAACCGTTGCAAGCAAGGTATCCTAACCTTGATCCAAACTTTGAGTTGAAGAGTAGCTTGATACATCTACTTCCTAAATATCATGGGTTGCCAGGTCAAGACCCCATCCGACATCTAAGAGATTTTCAAGTTGCTTGTTCTACGGCTCGAAGGCATGGAGCCGATGAGGTGGCTATCATGGTTTTTGCCTTCCCTTTTTCTTTTGAAGGGCAAGCGAAGACATGGTTTTATTCACTACCGGATGAGATTGTGAACAATTGGGATTTCTTGAGAAGAGAGTTTCTAGATAAATTCTTCCCACCGGAGAAGACCGACTACATCTGGAAGGAGATTTCGGGCATAATGCAAAAAGACCAAGAGAGTTTGTATGAGCATTGGTCTCGATTCAAGAGGCTATTAGAATCTTGTCCACACCATGGAATGAACACTCACTTGCTCATTAGCTACTTCACCGGAGGTCTTTGTGTGGAAGATAGAAGATTTCTCACCACTTCTAGTAGTGGTTCCCTTTCGAAAAACAAAACGGAGGGAGAAGCTTGGAATTTGATAAAGGATATTGCAGAAGCTACACAACATACAAGGGTGAGAAGTAATCCTCTCAAGGGTGTGGTAGAACCGTCCCTTTCCGAATCAAGCCTAACCAAAGCACTTGGGGATATGACCACCATCCTTACACAAATACAAAAGGATCAAAAGGAATACTACTCCATCCAAGCCGTCCAAGCCCCACCTCCAATTGCTCAACTTGAAGGCCTTCCTAGGATTTGTGGTTTGTGCTCTAGCACCACACATTACACCGATCAATGCCATCAAATTCAAGAGGAACATGCTCTTGTAGTAGCCAATGTGAATTATAACAACCGTCCACCCTATCCTTCTCAAGGCCAAAATAACTACCCTCATGGTAGTAATCAACATCAAGGGTGGAGGGATAATGCACAAGGGAGCAATCAAAACCAAAGATGGAATAACTCTTCTTCTCATCACAACAACAACCAATCTTCATCCCAATACCACTAAAACAACACCAATTACCAAGCCAACCAAGGCCACTCTAACCAAAACCAAAACAACTACATCAAATACCAAGCACCACACCATAGACAACAATCCAACCAAACTCCTCCATCTTCCAACAATCAAGTTGATGAGCTTAGAGCCGCCATAGAGAAACAGGACAAGAGCAACAAGGCTCAATTTGATGCCTTGGGCGCTCAATTGGCTAACCTCACCAACATGCTTTCAAAGATGGCCATGTCAAACCAACCCTCAACCCCCAACAACAACACTAACCAACCTTCAAGCTCTTCTAACCTTCCATCCCAACCCCAACCAAACCCAAAGGGCGGTCTCAACGCCATCACTCTACGGTCAGGGACTACATTGGAGGAGATACCTCCAAGGGTCATGGGAGACATTCATGAGGAAGAAGTGGTTGTTGAAGCTCCACATAAAGAAGAGGTGGTAGACAAAAGGCATGAGGAAGAAGGAGTAAGCCTCAAGGAACCCAAGAGGAAAGCTATAGTGGATGAGTCCATTCCTATTCCATTCCCATCCATGGTGAAGAAAGCAAAGAAAACACCAGAATTTGATTTGAACATGCTTCAAGTGTTCAAGAAGGTTGAGGTAACCATACCACTTCTTGATGCTATTCAACAAATTTCAAAGTATGCAAAATTTTTGAAAGACTTGTGTACACACAAGGATAGGATAGGAGAATTGGAGACATTATCCTTGGGAAGTTCAATTTCTTCCTTGATGGAACCTATTCCAAAGAAATGTGGTGACCCTGGACCTTGTTTGGTGTCTTGTTGTATTGGTGGCGCACTTTTCATGATTGTATGTGTGACTTGGGATTTTGTGTAAGCATCATGCCGCTTTCTATCTATGTGCGGTTGAATTTAGCTCCATTAAAGAAGTCGGCGGCAAGGTTTGCCTTAGCCGATAAAAGTATGATCACGGTGATGGGAATAGCGGAAGATGTACTTGTGGCGATCAAGGATTTGGTTTTTCCGATTGATTTTTACATCCTTGAAATGCCTCCAACAGAAAATAGAAGCTCATCCTCCGTTCTACTTGGTAGACCCTTCCTCAAGACCTCTAAATTCAAGTTAGATGCCTTTACTAGCACATATTCTTTTGAGGTTGGAGACAAGACTATCAAGTTCAATTTGGAAGAAGCCATGAAGCATCCTCCCGAAGAACATTCCGTGCTCCGATGTGATGTAATTGATGAAGTGGTGGCGGAAGTGCAAGAAGAAGATCACAACAAGTTGTGCTACCCTATTGTTGAGGAGACGGATGGCCAAGAGGATGAACATGAGAAAGTTGTCAAGAATAAACTCCATGAGCTTGATGAAAAGGAACCTCAGCTTGAGGCAAAGAGTGAACTGAAGCCCCTTCAATCTCATTTGAAGTATGCTTTCTTAGAGGACAACCAAAGGTTTTCGGTCATTATTGCTAGTGAGCTTTCAAGTGATGAGGAAGAAAAGCTCCTAGATGTTCTAAGAAAGTACAAGAAGGCAATTGGATGGAGCCTAGCGGATATTGTGGGAATTGACCTCGGCAAGTGCATGCATCGTATATTTCTCCAAGAGGGAGCTAGGCCGGTTAGGCAACCGCAAAGAAGCCTCAACCCAACTATCCTCGATGTGGTAAAGAAGGAGGTCACTAGACTACTTGATGCGGGTATCATATACCCAATTTCTGACAGTGAATGGGTGAGCCCGGTCCGGGTTGTTCCCAAGAAATTGGGCATCACTGCGGTCAAAAAGGATGATGGTGAAGTGGTCACCAAGAGAATACAAAATGCGTGGCGCGTGTGCATCGATTATAGGAGATTGAACGCCGCTAGAAGAAAGGACCACTACCCTTTGCCCTTTATCGATCAAATGTTGGACCGTTTGGCGGGTAAATCACATTATTGCTTTCTTGATGGATTCATTGGTTACTTCCAGATTCACATTGCTCCTGAAGATCAGGAAAAGACCACATTCACTTGCCCTTTTGGCACCTTTGCCTATAAAAAGATGCCATTTGGACTATGTAACGCACCTGCTACTTTTCAGCGGTGTATGACCAGTGTCTTTTCTGATCTAATGGAGAATTGTCTGGAAGTCTTTATGGATGACTTCAGTGTTTATGGAACTTCATTTGATTGTTGCTTAGAGAACTTGGCCAAGGTCTTAGCTAGATGTGTTGACACTAACCTTGTCTTGAATTTTGAAAAGTGTCACTTTATGGTAAGACAAGGTATCGTGTTAGGACATGTAGTATCTCATGAAGGCATTTCTGTAGACCCGGCCAAGGTCGATGTTATCACCACTTTACCTCACCCCTCATCTGTGAGGGAGGTTCGCTCGTTCTTAGGACATGCAGGATTTTATAGGCGCTTTATCAAAGATTTCAGCAAGATTGCTTTTCCATCGTCGCGCCTACTCCAAAAAGATGTGGATTTTGAGTTTGACAGTGAATGTGTGAAAGCTTTTGAAGAGCTAAGGAGACATCTTACCACGGCACCGATTGTGCGAGGCCCCAACTGGACATTGCCATTCGAGATAATGTGCGATGCATCAAACCATGCTGTAGGTGTCGCGCTTGCACAGCGCGATGGTAAACTCCCTTATGTCATTGCTTACTCTTCTAAAACACTGGATGCAGCACAATCCAACTATACCACTACTGAAAAGGAACTCCTAGCTATTGTTCATGCTTTAGATAAATTCAGATCTTATTTGCTAGGATCAAAGATAGTGGTATACACGGATCATGTCGCTTATTTGCTTTAAAGTACTTATTGACAAAGAATGAGTCAAAGCCTAGACTCTTACGTTGGATCTTGCTTTTGCAAGAATTCGACATTGAGATTAGGGACCGGAGTGGATCTCAAAACCTGGTTGTGGATCATTTAAGCCGTATTGAGAATTTAAAATTTGACCCATTTCCGATCAATGACTCATTCTCATTGGATAGTTTGCATGCTGTGTCAGATAGTTTTCCTTGGTTTGCCCCAATGGCGAACTACTTGGTTGCGAAACACTTCCTTCCCAACTTTTCTAAACACCAAAGGAATAAGTTGAGGAGTGATTCCAAATACTATATTTGGGATGACCCTCACTTATGGAAGAGGGGAGTAGACCAAGTAATTCGAAGATATGTCCCGGAGTCTGAAATCCAACCCATTCTTGAAGCTTGCCATTCGTCCGAATGTGGTGGCCACTTTGGCCCATAAAGGACCGCTAAAAAGGTGTTGGATTATGGATTCTGGTGGCCAACCTTATTCAAGGATGCTAACCGGTTCTGTTTGTCTTGCCATCAGTGTCAGAAGTTGGGAAACACATCCCAAAGGGATGAGATGCCTCAGCAACCTATGCTGTTCTGTGAGATATTTGATGTATGGGGCATTGACTTTATGGGACTATTTTCCAACCCCAGTAGGTATCTGTATATTCTGTTAGCGGTTGACTACGTGTCAAAGTGGGTAGAAGCAATACCTACCCGCCTTGACAACGCCAATACCGTTGTTCCTTTTATTAGGAATAACATTGTATGCCGTTATGGGTTGCCACGAGCAATCGTGAGCGACCAAGGATCCCACTTTTGTAACAGAAAAGTAGATACATTGCTCAAGCGCTATGGAGTATCGCATAAGGTTACTACTGCTTATCATCCGCAAACCAATGGACAAGCGGAAGTGTCCAACCGGGAAATTAAGAGAATCTTGGAGAAAGTGGTCAATCCACAAAGGAAAGATTGGAGCCTCTGGTTAGGAGATGCACTATGGGCGTATAGAATGGCCTACAAGGCTCCGTTAGGGATGAGTCTCTTCCGGATCGTCTATGGTAAGGCATGCCACCTTCCAGTAGAAATTGAGTATAGAGCCTATTGGGCGATAAAGCAGTGCAACATGGATCTGACCAAGGTGGGTGAAGCTAGAAAATTACAGTTAGAGGAGCTTGAGTGTTTGAGGAATGAGTCATATGAGAATGCCCGGATCTACAAAGAAAAGACTAAAGCATTTCATGACCATCACATCCGGAAGAAGGACTTTCAAGAAGGTGATGAGGTTTTCCTCTACAAATCGAAACTTCGATTCATGCCTGGCAAGCTCCGCTCTAGATGGGAAGGACCTTTTAAGGTGAAGGAGATAAAGCCCTATGGAGTGGTGGAGTTGTTTGATCCAAAAAGTGAAGCAACTTTCAAGGTGAATAGACATAGAGTGAAGAAGTATCATGGCTACAAGCTCCCAAAAGAGTTAGAGGTGTTCCTATTGGAGGATGCACCAAGGAGAGAGGAAGCTTAAGCAAAAGACCGTCCAACTTAAGGACGTTAAAGAAAAGTGCTTGGTGGGAGGCACCCCACCGTAGTAAGATCTTCCTTGTGTATACCATCTTGTTTGTAGCCTTAAATTCTTGTAATTTTTGTGATTTCTTGATTATTGTTGATTGCATAGGAATGCTAGCTTTGTTAATTTTGTTGGATAACTAGGATGTTTAGATTGATTTCATCATTTTGATATGGATGAATTATTGAAGTAGAGAGAATGCTATGTTTTTAGTAACGCATGAATTTGTGAAGTGTTCTCTTGCCTACTAGCTTAAGAACATACCAAAAATGTGTTAGAATAGGTCTTGTTATGTTATGAAAAAAGAAAAAAAAAAAGAGGAGAGAAAAAGGAAAAATGGGCACCGACGCGCAAGCGCACTGCGCGCGCGCCGGTGGTGCATTTCTAACTCTTGGGCCAAAAACCATCAAGAAAGATCTAAAAGATGCCAAGGTATATAAGCACTTCCTATAAATCTAGCTCTTGTTGTTATGCTTGATCAATTCTGTGATGCTTAATTGCTCAGGAAGGCACAACAATGGAGCATGTAATCAAGCTTTTGCAGGTTTTCTATTATGGAGGTGCGGCGTAAATGATGCCTAATTTATTTTACGAGAATTTACAGGCTTTATGAAGACTTCAACTTCCCTTATTTTTAGCGGCAAATTTCTTCACAAATTTAGCATTACACTTTCACGTCTCTTGGTTGTTCCATTATATCTTTTATCCTCAGCATCTGCAGGCTAAGTAGCTCATGCATTTTTCTTCAGCTACACAGTAAAAACAATGAATCTTAGTAGTTAATTAGTTTCAACCAATTGCAATTATATCATATAACAGTCAGTTTACCTTGGTCTATTGACAAGTTAATAAGAATTTCCTTAACTCAAGAATACACCCTTTTTGTATACGTGTACCAAACCTATTCCAGACCAATAAGGTTCTGATCTATATATCTAACTTGCATATAGGAGCAAAAGCAGCTACATCAACAAAGAACTTATAGCAGTTCACGGAATTATGAGCCAAATATGAAACCACATGGAGCGTTAGCCCATTTTACCTTGGAGTAAAACTCAACTTAATTATGGAAAATAAAGCAACAAGGGTTAAACTTTAAACCAATTTATCAGAGCCTTTAATACCATCTCAATAACTGACCTTTCTAACAAATTAGGCTATTTGGTGGACGAGTAGAAGAACTTACAGAAGTTATTTAAGACCAGCCTTTTTAACAAATCTGCATCCATCATGTCCTCAGCAGAAATCAAAATATTTAACCATACTCAGTACTGTATTAGTAATTATGCAAAGTTAACTAGTACATTTATGTAAAGAGATAAACAAAAACAATAAAATCATCCACTTACAAGGGATAAGAGCAACTTTAGAGTTGATTTGGATAACGTGTAGTCTAAAGATGATGCTAGTGTAACCACTGCAGCTAATCTGGATTCTTTTTCTTCAGAAGCTAGAATGAAATGATAAAACATGCTAATTATCAATTTGATATCTAATAAGAAATTGAATGAAGGTATTTTTAGTCAACCCAACATTGAGATAGAGATAACTTTACAGCTATACATAAACAAAGAATATGTTAACAAAGCAAAAGATATAATTGTTAATACTAGGTAGAAGAAAGTGATTGCAAAAGATATAATTATTAATAACTATCAACACAATAAACATGAGCAATCAATATATAACTTTCAAGCATGATAAGAAGTCACCTCACCGCAGCAGGAACATCTTGGGAGCGATGTTGTACTAGCGGGGTTGCAGCAATGATGGGGAGGAGGGCTGCGGCGGTGATTTGTGAACCACGAGGGGAGGAGGGCTGCGAAGGTGATTTGCAAACCGCAAGGGGAGAAGGGCTACGACGGTGGTGGCGGCGTCACAATCGCACGAGATCGGCGATGCTGTGCTGACGGGGCTGCGAATTGCAACGAGGATGGCGCTGTGGTGGTTGGCGGCGCTTCGAATCGCGACGAGAAGGACCCTGCGGTGGTGGACGACACTGCAAATTGTGAGAGAGGCACTGCGGTGGTTGGAAGTAGTGCAAAACGCGAGGGACCACGATGGGGGAGGGGATTGATACGGGATCAATTGCTTTTTTTTTTAATCCTTATAATTCAAATTGTTAATTAATGCTAATTACTTGGATTTTTTTAAATAAAAAATATTAATTATAGTTGTTTAAAAAATTGGCTGGTAAATATTTTATAATTTAAAAATATTAAAAATAATTAATATTTATTTTAATTAATTTGGATTGGTTGAATGGTCATCTCATTTGTCCGTTTAAGCAAGCATTTGGAGTTCGAATCTCGTCTTGTGTGTATAACAATTCGTTAGTTAGCGACAGACCCTTAATAAATAGAGTATCAATATGTGGTGGATTAGTCATCGACTTGTCGAGTTAGGAAATCCGTAGAAAAAAAATTGTATTTGTCTTTAAAATAGATTAATTTTTCATTAATAGCAATACTCATGGACTTTTGTCTTTGTTAAAATTTACTTTGGACAATTTTATTTGTTGGTATCATATTCATTCTTGAAGTCAAAATAATATGATCAACCTTGTTACTTGTTAAAACTTCACATTTTATGAAATAATTTCTAAATTTTCAAATTCATAAACTTATGTCATTACAAAAGTTATTAGATCAATTAATATTTCTTGGTAACATAGTGTACCGAAACACCATCGTTGAGTATTAGTTAGTGTGAAGAGAAACCAATAACAACTTTTGTTATTCAATATATAATTTATTCTATTGAAAAATAAATTAATATTTTCTAAAATTGTAAATATATTTTCTTCTAATTTCTTACACTATTTTATTTGACAATATTTACCATTAAAAAATAGCAAATGACCATACTATTTTACAATATATATGATATACAAAATAATTTCTTATCTTGAAATTAATTCTGGTTAGTGAGATAGAATTTAATTTTTTTTTTATTTTCTTACTCAAATTTAAATTT
>NC_029787.2:118429177-118442810 GCF_000816755.2 Arachis ipaensis
ATTTTTTTCATATTAAATAGTTATTTTTTTATTATTATTTAAGAAATTCTTCATAATTTTTTAATTATATAATTAATTTAATTAATAACCTTTATTATTGCTTTTATACTAAAAATATATCAATTTATACTTGATGAGTTTAGAAAACTCTATTTCTAAATTAGTGATGATCAAACATTATTAATGTAATTAATTTTAATTTTCATATGTTGATTTAAATATTTTTGCAATGCAGATTTTAGTGTTGGACCGAAAAACATTAGATAGCCCAATTCATATACTCAGCCTTGGAATTAAATTTATATGGCTAAAATAATGGTTGTGGGCCAGAATTGATGAATTAAGCCCAATTGATCTTATCATTAGAAGTGTGGCTGAATTATTTTGAATGGGCCAGATTCAATTCACACTATCATTAGCCCAACTCAAAATCTTGGTTGGATACTCCAATGCTTGATCCGAAAATATTTCATCAGGAAAGCAAATGTTGATATTTGCCTATGCCTTCCAACGGATCTCAATTCTAACCATGTGATGGATTTCAAATTCATTCAATTATCATTTATTGCATGGGAATTATGAGAGAGAAATTGACAAATTGATTTGATGGTGATTATCAATACTACACGCTACTCCACCTAAGGGAAGTAAAAGCAACTCACTTTAATTAATTTATTCAAACACACTTGATTGCTTTTCTTCATTATTTCTTCTCTCTCATCACTTTCCTTCTCTTCTTCGGTCCTTACACAGCAAATCATGGAGATTTTGAGCTATCAAAAAGAAGGGAAGGCAAGCTACAAGACCATCACAATGATGGCAAGAAAACATAAAAATTGTAGTGGCTAAGATTTGCAACCATGAAAGGAAAGATATGGTGATGAGATCTTGGCTCCTCCATACCAAAAATGGAGAAGGAGATTCGGCCAGCAAAGAGAAGATCTTGGAGGAGATGGCTTGTCACTACTTTTGAGTTCACTCATCACAAAAGGTAGCTAGGGTGGCTACGTGAGGAAGGAAGCAAAAGTGGAACAGAAGAAGTCATCATCATCATGAAGCATCAAGGGCTAGAAATCCATCTTGGAGAGCAAGCCAAGGATGGAGAGCTCGGATTGATGAAGAGTGATGACCAAGAAAGGACTAAAGGTAATTGCATGTTGGTTATTGCATGGATTATCTCTTCTCTCTCTCTCTGGCTGAACCGGTTTTGTTACTTGGAGAAGAAGAAGTTGGCTTGGTTTTTGGCTTCAAAAGTGGAGGCTTCCCTCTTCTATAAAAAGAGAGAACAGCCACTGTTTGGAGCAAGGAGAAAGTGTGAGAGTGCAAGGCACAAAGTTCTCAGAGTTACCTGAGCTAACAGATTTCTCTTCTCCTTCAATGTATTCTATTTTGTAATTTTTTTGTTTAATTTTGTCATGTCTTGAGTCTCATGGAAAAAGGCAAACAGTGAGGTTTGTATGAAAAAGCCATAGAGTGGAAAAAGGCAGAGAGTGCAAAATTAAAAGAAAAAAAAACCATAGATGTCCTTAGAGTTCCTTTGTTCATCTATGTTGTATTTCATGATTCTGTGGGAATCCCCTTGTAAGTTGGGTTAGCACTTTACAGATTGCAATCAGGAAGATTATAGTGAAATTTCATCATGGTTGTGATGGAGACTGGATGTAGGCTGCACTGCACTTAGCAGCTGAACCAGGATATATCTGGGTGTAATTTTCTCTTTTCTCTACTCCATTTCTGTTTCTACTGCACAGGAGCTAAAACTAAAAATATCTCGTGACAAGTGACGAGACAAAAATAAAAGTCTTGTGGCTAAGGACGAGACAAAAATCAAAAAGTCTCCTGAAGTCATTTCAAAGACCAGCAAGTGTTACTGAGTGAAAAGGGGGCTAAGATTCAACCCCCCTTTTCTTAGCCACTGAAAACCATCAATTGGTATCAGAGCTTGGTCTCAAAGAGATCAAGCTTTGCAGCTTGGAATAAAGATTCTCATGGCAGAAAACAGTGGCTCAAATGTGGTGTCCTACAATCTGACCGAAGAACAATCAAGCAACATACCTCCTCTTTTCAATGGAAAAAATTATACCTATTGGAAGGAGAGGATGAAGATATTTGTACAAGTAGTAGATTACAGACTTTGGAAGATCATCCTGGAAGGGCCTCAATATCCAACTGTTACAAGTGCCGAGGAGTTGTTTCTCTTAAACCAGAAGCAAGTTGGACGGATGAAGATAGAAAAAAAGTGGAGCTCAACGCCAAAGCTATCAATCTGCTCAACTGTGCTATCAGCTTTGAGGAGTACCGATGGGTATCACGTTGCACAACAGCAAAGGAAATCTGGGATAAGCTCCTAGTCACTCATGAAGGAACAACCATTGTGAAAAAGACCAGGATTGATATGTTGAACAGAGAGTACAAAATGTTTGCAATGAAGGAAGGAGAATCCATTGATGAGATGTTTGAACGCTTCAACACCATTATTGTTGGCTTGGATGCTATGGGAATCAAGTATCCTGAATCTGTGCTAGTGAGAAGAGTGTTGAGATGTCTCACAAAAGAGTGAGAAACTAAAGCTTTAATTATCTCTGAGAGTAGTGGTCTTGACTATATGACTTATGATGATTTGAGAGGAAATTTACTTGCTTTTGAAAACACCTACTTGAAAAAAGATTCAAAAAAGAAAGGAATAGCTTTTTCTTCTGTCACTAACCCTCTGGATGATGAATCCAGTGATAACTCATCTGAAAATGAATTTGTGTTGTTTGCAAAAAAATTCAGGAAAATGGTGAAGCTCAAAGGCAAAGGCAACAACTCAAGGAAAATGAAGAAAGACCTTAGCAAAGTAACTTGTTACAACTGCAAGGAAATATGGCATTTCAAATTTGATTGTCCCAAGTTAAAGAAGGAAGAGAAGCCAAAAAGAGGAAAGAAGAAGGGACTAATGGCTTCATGGAAAGATTTGGAAAATGACTCGGATGATGATGATGAGGAATCCGAGACCAAGTCACAACCTTGTCTCATGGCAGATCACATAGATCAGGTAGTCTTTCATAACCCTAACACTGAAGATCTTCATCTTATGATAAACCACCTTTCTGAAAAAATAAGATGTTTCCTGCTGGAAAATCAAGAACTTGAACAACAAATCACCATTCTTAAAGCTGAAAACAGTTTTCTTAAAGAAAAAGTAAGGGAGGCCGAAACTGCTTGTGATCTTGTTGAAGAAAATAAGCAGTTAAAAGCCCAAATTAAGAGCTGTGAAAGTGATCATTCCATTCTTGCATATGTAGACTGTTTTAAAAGAAATGAAGAGTTGCTTAAAGAGGTTAAAAGGCTTAAGGAAGACTTAGCTAAGTTCACCCAAAGTTCTGAAAATTTGAATCAAATCTTGGCTAGTCAAAAACCTCTTTATGATAAGGCTGGGTTGGGGTTTTATAAATCTGCTGAAAAATCTCATTTTGAAAACTTTGCCTCATCCTCTAATGATACAAGATTTCAAGACCCCACCTACTTTAACAAAACAGCAACTCCAAGATTTTGTAGACTATGCAATCGAAATGGACACTTTCCTATTCAATGTTTTTTTGGTGAAAGAATGATTGGTGATAAAGTTTGTAAAGTTGTTTTTTATTACAATGGCTTAGGACATAGGAGATGGTTTAACGTGAAAGGATCCAAGAAAATTTGGATACCTAAGGTCACTTAAGCTTGTTTTGTAGGTGTGCCTAGCATCCAAACGGAAAGAAAATATGTGGTATATGGATAGCGGATGCTCTAGGCATATGACCGAAAAGACAACCTTCTTCATAAAGCTTGATGAATATGATGGAGGACTTGTCACTTTCGGTGACGATGCAAAAGGAAAAATAGTGGCTGTTGGAAAAGTTGGTAAAAATTTTTCATCTTGTAGAAATGATGTTCTTCTTGTACATGGTTTGAAACATAATTTACTTAGTGTTAGTCAATTGTGTGATTTAGGCTTTGAGGTTATTTTTAGGAAGTTTGTTTGTTTAGTTGTTTGTGAGAAAACTGGGGATATTTTATTTGAAGCTAAAAGATGCAATAATGTGTATGGATTGACTCTTGAGGACCTAAAAGAACAAAATGTGACATGCTTTACATCTCTTGAATCTGAAAAATGGCTATGGCATAGAAAGTTGGGTCATGCAAGCATGTACCAAATTTCTAAGCTAGTTAAGAAAAATCTGGTTAGAGGAATTCCAAAAATCAAATTTGATAAGGATCTTACTTGTGATGCTTGCTAATTGGGCAAACAATTAAAATCCTCCTTTAAACCTAAAGATGGAATCTCAACCAAAAGGCCATTAGAGATGTTATATATTGATCTTTTTGGACCAACAAGAACTCAAAGTTTAGGAGGTAAACACTATGGTCTTGTGGTGGTAGATGATTACTCTAGATTTGGTTGGGTACTTTTCCTTGCTCATAAAAATGATGCTTTTCATGCCTTCTCCACTCTTTGCAAGAAAATTCAAAATCAAAAGGATTTAAAAATTGCCCATTTAAGAAGTGATCACGGAAGAGAATTTGAAAACCAAGACTTTAAAAAATTATGTGATGACTTAGGAATTTCTCATAACTTTTCATGCCCTAGAACCCCCCCCCCAACAAAATGGGGTGGTTGAAAGAAGGAATAGGAGCCTTCAAGAGATGACTAGGGCTATGCTTTGTGAGAATGAGATTCCTAATTTTTTATGGGCTAAAGCTGTGAATACAGCTTGTTACATTTTGAATAGGACAATCATTAGAAAAGGGTTGAAGAAAACCCCTTATAAGCTATGGAAAGGAACCCCTCCAAATCTTAAGTACTTTCATGTTTTTGGATGCAAATGCTTTGTTCTTAATAATAAAGAAAACCTTGAAAAATTTGATCCAAAATCTTATGAAGGAATGTTTGTTGGATATTCCACCACAAGCAAGGCCTATAGAGTTTATCTCAAGGAACATAGAACTATAGAGGAATCCATACATGTTACTTTTTGTGATTCTAACTTAATTTCCAGTGCTGTGATAGATAATGATTCAGATGGTGAAGAGGCTGGAACAAGTAAAGAAAATCCCAAATCTGCTCAAAATGAAGAATCTGCTAGTCTAGTTTTGTCTCGTCAGATTGGAGGAGATATTTCCATTTTATCTCCTGAGCAGATACGAGAAACTAAAACTGTGAGACCACCAGAAACTCATCAAAGCTCAACACTACTTCGGAAGCCTAGAGAATGGAAGTCTATGAGGGGTTATCCTCATGACTTCATAATTGGTGATCCCTCTCAAGGAGTAACAACAAGATCCTCTACCAAAAGGCAATCCGAACAAAGCAATTTTGCCCTCTTGTCACAAATGGAGCCCAACAATGTCAAACAAGCTCTTGAAGATCCATCTTGGGTCAAAACAATGCAAGAAGAGCTTGCTTAATTCGACAAGAATGAGGTTTGGACACTAGTACCTCATCCGGATGGTAAGAAAGTTACGGGTACTAAGTGGGTGTTTAAAAATAAACTTGGTGAGGATGAACAAGTTGTTCGTAACAAGGCTAGATTAGTGGCCCAAGGTTACAATCAAGAAGAGGGTATAGATTTTGATGAGTCTTTTGCTCCGGTAGCTAGAATGGAAGCAATTAGGTTGCTCTTTGCCTATGCTGCCCATAAAGGTTTCAAAATGTTTCAAATGGATGTTAAATGTGCTTTTCTTAATGGCTTTATTGATAGAGAAGTGTATGTGACTCAACCCCCCGGTTTTGAACATAAAGATTTCCCAAATCATGTCTTCAAACTATCTAAGGCTCTTTATGGTCTTAGACAAGCTCCAAGAGCTTGGTATGAAAGGCTTAGTGCTTTCTAATTGGAAAATCAATTTCAAAGGGGTACCTTCGACACTACTTTATTTATTAAAGCATCTAATGAAGATATACTCCATGTTCAATTTTATGTTGATGACATTGTATTTGGATCGGCCAATGTATCCTTGTGTGAAGAGTTTGGAAAACTTATGACTAGTGAGTTTGAGATGAGTTTAATGGGAGAGCTAACTTTCTTTCTTGGCCTCCAAATCAAACAAACTCCTAGTGGTACTTTTATTCACCAAGGAAAGTATGCAAAAGAACTTATCAAAAAGTTTGGCTTAGAAAATTCCAAATCAATGGGTACACCAATGCATCCTAACACAAAACTTGAAAAGGATGATGATGGTCAAGATGTGGATGAAACAAGGTATAGAGGAATGATAGGTTCACTCATGTACCTTACCTCCTCTAGACCGGATATTGTTCAAAGTGTAGGTGTATGTTCAAGGTTTCAATCACACCCAAAAGAATCTCATTTTACGGCCGTTAAGCGCATCATTAGATACATTAAGGGGACTTATAATTTTGGATTATGGTATCCTAAATCTGATGACTTTTGTGCAGTAGGGTTTTATGATGCAGATTATACGGGAGATAGAGTGGATAGACGGAGCACATCCGGCATGTGTTGCTTCCTTAGAAGCTCACTCAACATGTGGTCAAGCAAGAAGCAAGCCACAGTGGCTTTATCCACGGCTGAAGCAGAATACATTTCCGCATCTGCATGTTGCTCTCCATTAATTTGGTTAAAAACACAATTGGAAGATTATAAATTAAAAATCAATAGTATACCTTTATTTTGTGATAATATGAGTGCTATAAACATTTCAAAAAATCCTGTTCTGCACTCAAGAACTAAGCACATTGAGATAAAATATCATTTTATTAGAGAACATGTGCAAAAGGGTACTATTGATATTCAATTTGTAAAATCTGAAGACCAAATTGCTGATATTTTTACAAAACCCCTCTGTGAAGACAAAGTCTGCACCTTGAGAAAAAGTTTGGGAATGTTTGATTTAAGTTCTATTGATAACTTGTGAATATTTGACTCTGTTCAGTTTTGTCTCGTAGGTTTGGACGAGATAAAAATGAGGGCATGATGTAAGAGCTATAATCAAGGGGGAGGCAACGCAGAATTCAATTTTCATGGGCCCTACCAAATATCTTTGACCCCACCATGACAGTTTTGTTAGTTTCTCATTTTTTTGAAAAATAAAATCACAAAATCTCTTGGTTGTCTTATCAAATCTTGTTGGAAGAAGCATGTTGTCAAATCAAATCTTTCCTTCCAACTAATCCCTTGATTCAAGGAAACTCCTTTTCAGTTTTTTTTTAAAACTTCCCTGGTTAATAACCGCGCCCTTAATGGTTAATAACTCCCTCCACTATCTCTTTCCAATCAGCATTTAATGTCCCTCTAACCTCCCTCCACTCACCTCACCATTCGGCCACCTCTCTCTCTCCAACTTCCATCACCATTCATCTTCCTCATAATGAAAAAGAAAACAGCACCAAGGAAGAGTGAAAGAATTCGTCTCTCTCAAAAGCCTTCCACTCCCCAAACACATACACACATACACATTCACTCCACTTCTTTATCTTCTCCTTCACCTCCCACCAAGAAAACCGAATCCATGAGGCACAAAGTTATAGCCCAGAAATCTTCTGGAAGGAGAAAAAGTGACAAGAACAAGGAACCAAGCATGGAGGAAGAAGAAGAGGAATCTCATACATCACCTCCTCCATCACCACTGATGAAGTCCACCCCTCATGCGTCTAGAAAAAGCTATCAGAAAACCAAAGGTTTCGTGCTTCATGAGACCCGGGAACCCGCAAACCTTGGATCAATGGATTTCAAGAACAAATTTCATAAGCCACATTCTCATTTTGACCCTTCAAGGTTTTCTACATGTGCATTCTATGAATTCCACAAAGAGGTTTTGGAAAAGCGGCATCTGTGTCCCTCATACTTGGTGAATCTTGATTCTCTGGCCTCCAAAGGGATTGATTTACATCCTCTGTTTGACAATCTCAAATGGTCCCCATTGCTCCTCATTCACAAAATGGTTTACCCAGGGTTGGTAAGACAGTTTTATGCGAATCTTTAGATTGATTGATGGTAGTCTTCACTCCTACATGAAGCGTGTGCATATTACTCTGAATGCTGAAACCATTGGCTCTGCCCTTGGTTACACTGATGAAGGGTCGAGGGTTTATATGACTGACAAATGGGATGCGCACGTTGGGGTCGCATACAAGCAAGTTCTTCATCAAATTTGTGAAAATCTGTCTGGACTAGACGGCACCGTTCCTACTCACAAGGCTCTTGGACCAACCAACTCACTACTGCACCACATCATAACTCACATTCTTACCCCCACAGAGTGGCTCTCATAACAGGGTAACTGTATCTGATTGTCTCATAATATTTGCCTCGTTACTTCATCTTCTATTTCATTTAGTTATCTCATGATTAGACATATGTGGGAGTCTGTAAAGAGTACAAAAAAGGCTAATTTACCTTATGGAATGTTTCTCACATGCATCTTTGAGTACTTTAAGGTAGATTTAACAAATGAGGATGTAGAAAACAAAGTCTCTATGATCAAAGGAGGCGGCGCTGTTAAAAAGGGAAAGAAATCTATGGCTTTGGATGATGATTTTGAAAGCCGGCTAGAATCCTCAAAGGTGACTGATTCCCTAAGAGACATTCTCACAGAATTCTCAAACATGTCCGATCTCATGGTTCAATTTCATAAGTCTACTCGTAAACTTGCATATGAAAATGAGTCGGCCTGGAAGAAATTCCAAGAAAGGGTCGGTCTAATGCTAGAAAGCCTGGATGATGAAGTGGGTAGTTAAGCAGGGGCCGAGGGATCTGACTTTAATCTCTCTGATGATTAAACTTATGTTTACTGTTTGATATTGGCACACTTAGGCTCAATTTGGTACTTTGTTTTGGCTTGTTTCTGTTGGAACAATAACTCTGTGATACTTTGTAGACATTTTTGGGTTATATTTTGCATATTATGTTTCCATGTTAAATCTTCTTGCAGGTGCCCCTTTGATGACAAAAGGGGGAGAAAGTGCTGAAAATTGAAATGAAAAACAGGGGATGAACAGGGATAAAATTTTCCTTTGAAAATTCATGATCACCCTTGTTAAAAGAATACATGATTGATAATATTTGATGCATGTTGATAATATTTTGTTTCACTGTGATTACTGGTGCTGGAAATGCATTTGGTTTATGATGTTTAGGAATGCATTTGTCTTGATGAATGCCTAGTTGTTGAGTTATCTTGATAAATATGCATGCCTCTATTGAAATAAGAATCTTCTGATTCATCTTGGTAAACATGCTGGCTTGATAACTTATTTTTTGGCAGTTCCTTTAAACTATATAAAATATAACAGCTGCCTGTTTGATGTGATCATGTGTGTTTCAAAAAATATTTTTCTTACCACAATAATATTGCTCTGATATTTTGACTGAAAAATATTTGAAAATCTTTTGAACATCATTTTTCTTTGTACTCAATTGATGTGTGTAAAATTTGAGCAGAAAATTAATTTATGATAACAAATAAGTTTTTAATTATCAATTCAAATCTGATCATAAATCAAGCATTTAGCATCATGTAATGAATATGCTAAATAACATTGTTACTTGAAGCTTGATTAAAACTGTTACAGGTTAGTGCTTTCCTTGATTAGAATGGCATATATTAAGGGGGAGCCTTGTGACAATTTGAAAGGGGGAGAAAAACAAATCTTCAAAGGGAGTACTCTATACTCTAATTTTTAAATTTCTTTCCATTTCAATTTTAATAATGTTTGTCATCAAGGGGGAGATTGATGAGTTTGGAAAACTCTATTTCTAAATTAGTGATGATCAAACATTATTAATATAATTAATTTTAATTTTCATATGTTGATTTAAATATTTTTGCAATGCAGATTTTAGTGTTGGGCCGAAAAATATTAGCTAGCCCAATTCATATACTCAGCCTTGGAATTGAATTTATATGGCTAAAATAATGGTTGTGGGCCAGAATTGATGAATTAAGCCCAATTGATCTTATCATTAGAAGTGTGGCTGAATTATTTTGAATGGGCCAGATTCAATTCACACTATCATTAGCCTAACTCAAAATCTTGGTTGGATACTCCAATGCTTGATCCAAAAATATTTCATCAGGAAAGCAAATGTTGATATTTGCCTATGCCTTCCAACGGATCTCAATTCTAACCATGTGATGGATTTCAAATTCATTCAATTATCATTTATTGCATGGGAACCATGAGAGAGAAATTGACAAATTGATTTGATGGTGATTATCAATACTACACGCTACTCCACCTAAGGGAAGTAAAAGCAACTCACTTTAATTAATTTATTCAAACACACTTGATTGCTTTTCTTCATTCTTTCTTCTCTCTCATCACTTTCCTTCTCATCTTCGGTCCTTACACAGCAAACCATGGAGACTTTGAGCTATCAAAAAGAAGGGAAGGCAAGCTACAAGACCATCACAATGATGGCAAGAAAATATAAAAATTGTAGTGGCTAAGATCTGCAACCATGAAAGAAAAGATATGGTGATGAGATCTTGGCTCCTCCATACCAAAAATGGAGAAGGAGATTCGGCCAGCAAAGAGAAGATCTTTGAGGTAATTATGTGAGTGATTATTGTTATTTTCACTTTTTCGTTACATTAGAAAATAATATTTAAAACTAAAAAAGAGATAATTAATATTTTTAACTTGAATTAAAAAATGTCTTGTAAATATTAAGTGTTATAATATTAAAAAATTTCTAACTTTTACATATAGTAAGTGTTATAATATTAAATAGTATAGTATTTGCTATAATAATGACTCAAAATATTAATCCAAAATATATTTGAGCCTATTAAGACCTCAATGCAAGCAAGATCAACTAAAATCCATTGTTAGGGTCTCAAATCCAAGTTACATTCATTACCTTAAATGCCCAATGCAGATAAAGTCCACGTGTCCCCTCTTAAATCGGCTCAGATTGAATCCCGTTGCTAGTTAGATATGGTAATGAGTATTCAGGAGAGCGTGAGAAGCCCCTTTTCCATCCCTCACTTCTATTTAAAAAAATGCCCCCGTTCCTTCTCTGTCATTGCAAGTTCCTGTTTAATTACCTCTTAAGAAACGCAGATCTCCTCGAATATCTACGAATATTCTTTGAAAACTTTTGAAAAAAATTAACACAAAAAGACATAATATAATAATCATAAAATAATCAATTCAATATAATTCAACACAATTTATAACATATTCGTTATAAAAGATAACATTTTTAAAGGAGAAAACATAAAAACATATTCCAACATAATAACATAACATAATTTTTTGGGACGATACTGAGCGACGTAGTAACAGACTTGAGAGGCAGAGAAAGTGAGTTAGAGAGAGAGAGGATTAAGGCTGAGAATGAGTCTGAAAGAAAAAGGATCATCATGAAGCATCAAGGGCCAGAAATCCATCTTGGAGAGCAAGCCAAGGATGGAGAGCTCGGATTGATGAAGAGTGATGACCAAGAAAGGACTAGAGGTAATTGCATGTTGGTTATTGCATGGATTATCTCTTCTCTCTCTGGCCGAACCGGTTTTGTTATTTGGAGAAGAAGAAGTTGGCTTGGTTTTTGGCTTCAAAAGTGGAGGCTTCCCTCTTCTATAAAAAGAGAGAACAGCCACTGTTTGGAGCAAGGAGAAAGTGTGAGAGTGCAAGGCACAGAGTTCTCAGAGCTACCTGAGCTAACGGATTTCTCTTCTCCTTCAATGTATTCTATTTTGTAATTTTCTGTTTAATTTTGTCATGTCTTGAGTCTAATGGAAAAAGGCAAACAGTGAGGTTTGTATGAAAAAGTCATAGAGCGGAAAAAGACAGAGAGTGCAAAATTAAAAGAAAAAAATCATAGATGTCCTTAGAGTTCCTTTGTTCATCTATGTTGTGTTTCATGATTCTGTGGGAATCCCCTTGTAAGTTGGGTTAGCACTTTACAGATTGTAATCAGGAAGATTATAGTGAAATTCCATCATGGTTGTGATGGAGACTGGATGTAGGCTGCACTGCACTTAGCAGCTGAACCAAGATATATCTGGGTGTAATTTTCTCTTTTCTCTACTCCATTTCTGTTTCTACTGCACAGGAGCTAAAACTAAAAATATCTCGTGACAAGTGACAAGACAAAATAAAAGTCTCGTGCCAAGTGACGAGACAAAAATAAAAGTCTCGTGGCTAAGGATGAGACAAAAATCAAAAAGTCTCCTGAAGTCATTTTAAAGACCAGCAAGTGTTACTGAGTGAAAAGGGGGCTAAGATTCAACCCCCCGTTCTCTTAGCCACTGAAAGCCATCAATACTATTTACATATTTTTCACTACTAATAAATAAATAAATATTTGTACTATTATACTTATTGTCCTAGATAATGACTTAAGTTACTTATTTTGTATGTTAAATAATATTTTGTATGTTAAATTTATTAAATATTAAGATGAAAAAATAATTCAATAAATTATATAAATAGTCATTACAGAAAAGAAAAAAATTATATATCATATATAATAATTCTTGATATATATAGTGTCATGTTAATATTAAGATTATCTATTTTAATTATGTGAGTGATTATTGTTATTTCACTTTTTCGTTATATTTGAAAATAGTATTTAAAACTAAAAAAGAGATAATTAATTTTTTTAACTTGAATTAAAAAATGTTTTGTAAATATTAAGTGTTATAATATTAAAAAATTTCCAACCTTTACATATAGTAAGTGTTATAATAATAAATAGTATAGTATTTGCTATAACAATAACTCAAAATATCAATCCAAAATATATTTGGGCCTATTAAGACCTCAATGCAAGCAAGATCAACTAAAATTCATTGTTAGGGTCTCAAATCCGACTTACGTTCATTACCTTAAATGCCCAATGCAGATAAAGTCCACGTGTCCCCTCTTAAATCGGCTCAGATTGGATCCCGTTGCTAGTTAGATATGGTCATGAGTACTCAGGAGAGTTTGAGAAGCCCCCTTCCCATCCCTCACTCCTATTTAAAAAAAAATGCTCCCATTCCTTCTCTGTCATTGCAAGTTCCTATTTAATTACTCCTTAGGGAACGCAGATCTCCTCGAGTATCTACGAATATTCTTTGAAAATTTTTGAAAAAAATTAACACAAAAAGACATAATATAATAATCATAAAATAATCAATTCAATATAATTCAACACAATTTATAACATATTCGTTATAAAAGATAATATTTTAAAAGGAGAAAACATAAAAACATATTCCAACATAATAACATAACATAATTTTTTGGGACGATACTGAGTAACGTAGTGACAAACTTGAGAAGCAGAGAAAGTGAGTTAGAGAGAGAGGATTGAGGCTGAGAATGAGTCTGGAAGAAAAAGGAAGAATTTGAATTAGAGGCAGAAATTATGGTTACTAAATTCAACAAATGGATTTATGTATATATAAATTAGGATAAATTAATAATTTTATATTCTCGTATATTTAATAGGTTCTATGCGGCGCGTACTTATGTTCATGTCCCATTAGGGGTGACAAACAGAAAAGCCCGCCATCTGGTGGGCTGGCCCGCCCCGCCCCACCTAGTAAGGCGGTCCTGAATTTCTCCCCCGTCCCGCCTAATGGTACGCTGGCGAGTTGGCGGGTTCTCTTTTTTTTTTATAAACCATTAAATATTAAACAATATATATATATA
>NC_029787.2:118448780-118451368 GCF_000816755.2 Arachis ipaensis
TAATCGATAATATATATTATATTAGTACATAAATAATAATATCCAATGTATTGATTATTTATTTTTTTAACAGAATTAATGTATAATTTAGTGAGGATTGATTTATTAACCAAAATTTTTTTTCATAAACTTTGTAATATATGAAAATAGTGATCTTATTTTTTATTATTATTTAAAAAATTCTTCATAATTTTTTAATTATGTAATTAATTTAATTAATAACCTTTATTATTACTTTTATATTTAAAAAATATCAATTTATACTATTTACATATTTTTTCACTACTAATAAATAAATAAATATTTGTACTATTATACTTATTGTCCTAGATAATGACTTAAGTTATTTATTTTGTATGTTAAATAATATTTTGTATGTTAAATTTATTAAATATTAAGATAAAAAAATTATTCAATAAATTATATAAATAGTCATTACAGAAAAGAAAAAAAATTATATATCATATATAATAATTCTTGATATATATAGTGTCATGTATATATTAAGATTATCTAATTTAATTGCGTGAGTGATTATTGTTATTTTCACTTTTTCGTTACAGTAAAAAATAATATTTAAAACTAAAAAAGAGATAATTAATTTTTTTAATTTGAATTAAAAAATGTATTGTAAATATATCCAACTTTTACATATACTAAGTGTTATAATATTAAATAGTATAGTATTTGCTATCACAATGACTCAAAATATTAATCCAAGATATATTTGGATCTAGTAAGAATTCAATGCAAGCAAGATCAACTAAAATATATTGTTAGGTTCCTAAATCCGACTTAGGTTCATTACCTTAAGGCCCAATGCAGATGAAGTCCATGCATCCCCTCTTAAATCGGCTCAAATTGGATCTCCATTGTTAGTTAGATATGGTAATGAGTACTCAGCGGAGCGTGAGAAGTCCCCTTCTCATCCCTCACTCCTATTTAAGAAAAAATGTCCCGGTTCCTTTTCCGTCATTGTAAGTTCTTGTTTAATATGCAGATCTCCTCAGTTATCTACGAATATTCTTTGAAAACTTTTGAAAAAAATTAATACAAAAATACATAATATAATAATCATAAAATAATCAATAATTCATAATTCAACACAATTTATAACATATTCGTTATAAAAGATAACATTTTTAAAGGAGAAAACATAAAAACATATTCCAACATAATAACATAACATAATTTTTTGGGACGATACTGAGCGACGTAGTAACAGACTTGAGAGGCAGAGAAAGTGAGTTAGAGAGAGAGAGGATTAAGGCTGAGAATGAGTCTGAAAGAAAAAGGAAGAATTTGAATTGGAGGCAGAAATTAGGATTACTAAATTCAAGAAATGGATATATATATATATATATATTAGGATAAATTAATAATTTTATATTCTCGTATATTTAATAGGTTCTATACAGCGGGTACTTATGTTCATGTCCCATTAGGGGTGACAAACGGAGACCGCCCTGTCTAGTAAGGTGGTCCTGAATTTCTCCCCCGCTCCACCTAATGGTACGCTGGCGAGTTGGTGGGTTCTCCTTTTTTTATAAACCATTAAATATTAAACAATATATATAATTTCACAACAATTTCAATAAATTTATAATTTCTAAAAACATAAAAAAATTATAATTTTTAAATTCACACACATTAAAGTCTTTATCATTATAAATATGTAATAAATATAATTATAAACCAAATTTATTGAAACAAAATAATAAAACCAACATTGTCCAAAGCAAAATAAATATTGTCCAAAATATATAATTAAACATCTTCAAGTTTATAATCAATCAAACATAAAACATAATCCAAAATATAATAGAAAAATTATATATAATAGAGTAAAATTATATTAATATTTTTATATATTATATATAAATTATAATTCAAATGGTAACTCTGTATTTTTATACATGTTTGTACTTTTATATCAGTTTTTTTCACAACTTTAAAGAGAAAAAATTTACATGAACTCCACATACACTTTTATGTTTTCCATTCAATTTATTGTTGATCCAAACAATGAAAAAAATAATTTTTTTTGTCCATTTTCTTCTCCAACATTTTATTTTCCTACAAATTCTTCTAATCCAAACAATGCATAAATAAGTCACATTTTTTATATAACAATAACTTATATTTCACTTGTAAAAACATACGCTAATTAAAAAATTCTATGTAAATTCTATAATTTCACTTGTAATTCCACGTGTATATAAAAATATTTTTATTATAAAAATAAAAATTATGATAAATATCTCATATATTTGTTAGTAAATTATATACAAATATTTTTTGAAGTATATCACTTTTATTATATGAAAATAACTTAAATACCTTTAAATGTGATTATGATAATTCATTAAGTATTATATTTTTTTACTAATTTATATTTAATAATTTATCTCTAAATTTTAATTATAATAAAAATATAAGATATGAAACTAAAAAAAAGTTAAAGCGACATAAATTTTTTACTAACAAAAAAAATATTTTTTTTTTCATTTTTTATACACGTATCTATTTTTTAAAGTTATACATTTTAATTTATATAAATTAATGACAATTAAATGTACAAAAAAATA
>NC_029787.2:118453301-118454748 GCF_000816755.2 Arachis ipaensis
ACCTGTGGTATAATCTAATTTCACAATTATTTAAACGTTATTTTTATGAAAAAATCGCATTATTTATTTTGAAAAAAAATATTTACTCACTATTATAATTTAAATAGAATATAAAATAGATATTAAACCAATTTCTTTTAATAATTACTCAGTCACAAATATCTATCAAAGACATGAGATTTAAGAGCATATAAAATAAATATAATACCTACAACTTTTACACTACTATGATAAAATGATTATCATAAGTCTTTTTAGCATAAATTAAACAGAACAACATATAATAATAAAGAAACAATCAAATCCAAAAGAATTATAAAACACCTATCATACACTATGATTATTAGTATTGAGAAAATTTTAACCATTTTTTTTATTAGTTGTCTTTTTATCTACTCTGCACTTTATCTACGAATATGTTAAGAACTAAACCTATACTTCAATCTTTCAAAATCCTATATATTATTGCCAAACACAATATTATTATGTCTTTTTTCTTTATAAAAATGAAAAGTATGAAATAATATTGTGTATATTTAAGTTCATTTTAATCTTTTTTAATAACCAGATTTATCATAACGTAATTGATAAACAACGTCAGTTAATACGGATTGGATATGTTTTGAGTATGCTATACATTTTATAATTTTGTATAAAACAATATTAGTTTTAATTTATATATTTATTATTGGGTATTAAAAATAAAAAGTATTTGTATTGTTAGCATTTTTCAAACCTTCCTCAACTCTTACCGTGATTGGGCCTAAAAGATCACCTACCTCAATGGAAATAAATGTAATCCAATCAATTTTCATCTGATAGTGCTATACATTCGCATAATCATAGGTGAATTAACTTTAGCGATATAACAATATGTTATTTAGTTACTATATAAGTATTTTTATATATAGAATTATCAATCAATTATGTATAGCTTATGATGAAAATAATACAACATGGATATTGTTTGTTAGGTAAAATATAACAGATTGATAAAGAAAATTAATTATAATGGGTATATTCATTTTAAAAAATATTTTTCTATGTAATACTATAAAAAATATCATGGTCACCCTAAATTATTAGAGGTTCAACTTCCATCGACAATAGTAGAATGCCTAAGTTGTAAGATCCCGAATTTTTAAAAATTAAATAATTAGTTATTTATGAGATATTATGTTTGTTGAGATTTTGTTTAAAAAAAATTATTTTACTAAAAATAATTAAATAAAATAAAATTGATTATTAAAATTAATTTAATTATGACTTATTCTAATAGTTTGAATTATTTATTAAAAACTATTTTGATAAACAAAATTTAAATTAATTATTATTATTATTATTATTATTATTATTATTAATAATAATAATAATAATAATAATAATAATAATAATAATAATAATAATAATAATAATAATAATAATAATAATAATAATAATAAATTTA
>NC_029787.2:118454755-118470095 GCF_000816755.2 Arachis ipaensis
TAAATTTATTATTATTATTATTATTATTATTATTATTATTATTATTATTATTATTATTATTATTATTATTCAAAAGAAAAAGAAAACTTGGCCGAAGCCATTAGGGGGAAACAAAAGGAAAAGAAAGATTGGCAATGTTATATATACCATGCATTAACATAATAATGACACATACACATATTCATTTCCCTTGATAAATATTTTGACACCTAACCACCATTGGCTTGCCAAATCATCATCAAATTCATTAAGCATCTTCTTTAATACATTATGGTAATCACTGAACGTTCATTTTATCAATATGAAGAGAGAGACCGAATTGCATGGTGAAACCGTGAGCTCCTCTCATTTCTTTCCTCTTCGATTTCTTTTAATTCGCAGTTTCAATAAAAAATCTAATCCGATAAAAGTGTTCGTATCTTTCTCCTCTACATGTTGATGTCACTTTAGTTTGGTAGAAGTTGACGGTGACGTAGCTCCTCTTTTTTAAGAATTCGGCCAATTGGAGTTCTAGGAGACACAGACGATTTCTGACGTTTTCTTCTTCAGTAGTTCAATCAGAAAGCTTCTCCAAAATTTTTATGGATTCTAATTTTGTACGAATGTAGGGAATTTATTTTAAAATTAACTATTCTAATTTACGAATGCTATTGAAGTTTAGTGAGTAAATGCAAATAATTCATAAATGTCTCGTTTGATTAACTGATGAAAATAGATGAGATTGAGATTGTTGGTGATTGTGAATATAATTGAATGGTGATTAATCTGGGATTATTTATTAATTTGAATATGTTGAGTTGATTATCGAAAATCTGTTGTATGAGTAATTGCTTAGTTGAGTTTGGATTATGACCGTAATTATGACTGGTTTCGTTGTTGTGAGTGATTAACTGGGGAGATTGATTTTGGTTTGATTTGTTGGTATTGAACTGAGATTTGAAAATGATTTCTGATTTTGGAAATGTTTGAAAAGAGATTGAGAATGGTTCGGTTGGGACCCAAAAAGGATAGCAAAGTCCGAGTTTTAGGGGAGATGTTACCGAAATTTTATAAAATTTGAGATTTTATTTGAAAAGTTATTTTAGAAGATTTGGATTTGGAAAATGATATTATTTAAGTTTTATTTAGTTAAGAAAAGATTATGTATTGAGTTTTTACTCATTAAAGAAGACTTTATGTTTTGAGTTTGATTAAAGAATTACATTTTAAGGAATTATGATTCAAGGAGTTTATTAATTTTAAAGAACAAGTTTGATTGTCGTCCTCCCCAAAGTGTCGAATCTCTGTCGTGAGATTTACTTAATAAATGATTCTTTTTAGTCTTTTGAAGGAGGTTTAAATCTGAAATAGTTTTGGAGTTATTGTTGGTTTTAAATAAAAATGATTTGAGTTCGGTTTGTTAAGAAGAAGAAAGAAAGAGAAAAGAGAACACGACACGTGTGATTTATGAAATGATTAAAAGGTCACGAGAGGGTGACAGAAAGTAAGTGATTATGGTGCGGATGTGAAAATGTTAAGCCGTGGGCTTTATATGTGAATGATTGTGCGGGGATTCCCGTGTGTATAGAATGGCTTCTAGGAGAAAGTGGCACATGCTTCAGCTGGAGAATTAGTGCCTGCAAGTACTTGCAGAGGTCATGTTCAACATACTTCAGCTGGAGAATCAGCGCCTGCAAGAAGTAAAAACTTGCAGAGGTTATGCCGCTGGAATGCCTTATCTGGCTTGCGAGTCGAATTGCGTCGGGTGCGGGTCGAAACCGACAAATGAGCTCATTACCTGCGATAGGACTAGACAAGTATCATCATTGTTTGCACATTTACATTTGATTGTGTTTGCTTATCTTGTCTCTCTATGATTGTGCTATTTGTCTTATTGCTATTTGTTTGTGTGTTGATCTGTTTCTTGTGCTATTAGTTTGTGTATTGAGGTGACTAAGAACTGAGGTTGTGATTGAGATTTGTCTTGAGTTCGGAATTTAAAGAAGGTAATTAATTATATAAAGTAATAGTAAAAAGCATTTTCAAAAGGTTTGATAAAAATATAGTTTTATTGAGTAAAGTTAATTATTTGCAATTTATTTCATTACTCTTACGGCATTCCCATTCCCTACTGAGGATGCGTGGTTTGTTCTCACCCCAAAATCTTTCACCCTTTCAGTGACACAGGTTCGAAGACTCAATTCGAAGCTGCGGGCGATTATTAGTCTTATTTGAGTTAAGTTTATGTGTTGAGTCGCTTTTCTAGAATTCCCTCGCCTTTGTTAGTTAAGATTTTATTTTATATAGAGGGATAGGAGTTGTATATGAGTTTCATTTGAATTCTTTGTATGATGTTTACTATTATTAATAACTATGTGACTAGTATTGCTTGGAGATATCTTTGATATATGATTTTAATTAGTAGAAACATAACTTTTTGGCTTTCTTAAAAATTGAAACGCGAAGTCAAACTAAAGGCTCAATATTAAATAGTAAATACAGAGAACAGGTCAGTAACACATCACTTTTGGTATGATCATGACGTGCTAAAAGATAGGGTGTTACATTATGGTATCAGAGCAGTTCGTCCCTGTTAAAGCCTTGGAAATAGACTGACTATGCTTAACTGCATACTCTGAGTGTCTGTCATGCGATAGGACTTGTCCTAATGACGAGTTTAAGTTTTAGATGCATGACTGTCTATTGATTAATACTGTTAGTCGACCGTTGCATTTCTCATAGTATTAAGTCTGGCCAACTTAATTCTAATGACTTATGTATATGAGAATACTAATGGGTTATCATGGACGAAATAGAAGTAATAGGTAATGCGAATTACGGGATTTGAGAACGTTAGAAGTTAAGTTTTAGGGATTAGCTCCGTTCTATCGTATAATCCTTATTCGTGCTAATGAGGTTTGAAGTCATCTCTTCCTTGATTACTTGCAGTGGAATCCTTTGTTTCGAATCTTCATCTTGGGATGTGTTTTGAATATCTTTTAACCATACCTTGTCATTCATACATATCCTTACTTGAGTATGCTCCTAGTTATTGTTTGATCCTTTCATAATATTCATCCTTATTGCTGTTTACCTATCATTATTATGTGTATTCTTGTTAGAGTCTAATCTTAAGAATTCTTCCAAATTTTCGCAATACACTACACATTCTGTGTCATATTCATAAGATATGGTTTCTTTTCTGTTACGGCCTGGCCCAAATTTACGCGGGTCAACCCGACCCGAGTTCCCTCCGGCTCGGCAATGCGTCCTCCACCCGACCCGGACACGCGTCCCGTACGGCTTGCACACAGCCGTGGGACAGCGTCCTTGTGGGTATGGGCCTGTCCACTTGAGGGGCCCACTATTGACATGTATATAAGGGGGAGACTGGCTCTCCCCCCGAAGTACGTCACATTCTTACACCACCTCCCTTCCGCCTGCACATATTCTGACAAGAGCTTCGGAGTGTCTTTGCAGGTGGCACCCCCCTCTCCATGCGAAGTGCTCGGGACCTCACACACCCTAGACCAGGAGACCACGACCAGACGAGCCTCTCCACCATCCCAAGCGTTGATCTCAGGGTCCTGACCCGAACCGTCCAGTAGCCGACCTACCGAACATTGGCGCCGTCTGTGGGGAAAAAACATCGTCCATGGATTTCGTGCTGGTCCAAACTGGGACAGGCTCCGAGGTAGCGCCTCCCGTGCTCGGGGGAGGCGCCGTTGCGACGGAAACCCGGCAACAACAGAGGTCGCCCCCAAGGGATGCGACGCAAACTTACGAGAGACGCCCCTTCGGGGGGATAGGTGACAACCACGCCAGGATAATGCAAGAGCTACGCCACAGAATGCAGGACTTAGAGCGCAGGCTAGCAGAGAGAGAGCGCGACTGGTGCACGAAATTGTGATCTCCAGGCTCGAACAAATCCTGGTAAAGGCTCCAAAGCTTGGTGCTCTGATCTTAATTTATAATTGTCACAACTTCCACACCTTAATCTATGGAGTGTAGAAACTCTACCGTATGAAAATACATAAGTGAAGGTCCAGGCATGGCCGATATGGCCATCCCCCTAAAGCGCTAGAGAGCTGGCGTTGAACTCCAGTTTACGTCGTCAATTCTTGGCCAAAGTATGGACTATTATATATTGCTGGAAAGCCCTGGATGTCTACTTTCCAACGCAATTGGAAGCGCGCCATTTCGAGTTCTGTAGCTCTAGAAAATCCACTTTGAGTGCAGGGAGGTCAGAATCCAACAGCATCAGCAGTCCTTCTTCAACCTCTGAATCTGATTTTTGCTCAAGTCCCTCAATTTCAGCCAGAAAATACCTGAAATCATAGAAAAACACACAAACTCATAGTAAAGTCCAGAAATGTGAATTTAACACAAAATCTATTAAAAACATCCCTAAAAGTAACTAGATCCTACTAAAAACATACTAAAAACAATGTCAAAAAGCGTATAAATTATCCGCTCATCAGCGACCAACGCTCCCCAGAGCGGAGCCCCACCCGTTCCCGTTCAAGGAGCCGCTCGAGGCGCACGCCCAGCCCCCAATACGAGTCGGAGAGCACTGGGGGACGGGTACGCCCCAGAAGAAGAAGTCGGGACCCCATCATCTACGCCCGACACGAAAGGCGGCGTGCGTCGAACAGGGGCGACGAAGAGGTGCGCCGCGAGAACGACGAGTCGAGAAGAACTGCCCGAGGACCCGTCATAATAGGAGCGACTCCTTTCCACCGTTCCGTACTCGAGGTCCGGCTACCGAAACACTTCGACAAGCCGACAGACATGAAGTATGACGGAATGCAAGACCCCCTGGAACACTTGACGGCCTTTGAGGCCAGGATGAACCTAGAAAGAGTGGGAGACGAGGTCAGATGTTGCGCTTTCTCGGTCACCTTAGCGGGCCCGGCAATACGGTGGTTCAACAACCTCCCGCAAGGCTCGGTGACCCAATTCTCCGACATCAGCCACGCCTTCTTGGCTCAATTCACAACTAGGATTGTCAAAGCCAAACACCCAATCAATTTGCTAGGGGTGACACAGAGACTCGGGGAGCCGACCAGGAAGTACCTAGACCGTTTTAATGACGAGTGCTTGGAAATTGACGGTCTGACGGACTCGGTGGCAAGTTTGTGCTTGACGAACGGGCTCTCAAATGAGGACTTCAGGAAACACCTCACCACAAAGCCCGTCTGGACAATGCAAGAGATCCAGTGCGTGGCCAAAGAATACATCAATGACGAGGAAGTCAGTCGGGTTGTGGCTGCCAATAAACGGCAGCCCGCCTACAACCAAGCCCGGCACTTCGAAGGCAGAGAAAGACCAAAGGAGCACGCCAGGGACGGCGGTCCGAGTAAACCACCCAAACCGTTCCCCCGTGTTGGGAAGTTCACCAACTATACCCCCCTCACGGCATCAATCACTGAAGTTTACCAACAGATAGCAGAAAAGGGTATACTGTCGAAACCCCGACCACTGAAGGACAGGACGGGAGGAAACAAGAACCTCTACTGTGAGTATCACAAGGGTTACGGGCACAAGACCCAAGACTGCTTCGACCTAAAGGACGCCCTCGAGCAAGCTATCAGGGATGGCAAACTCGCCGACTTCTCCCACCTTATAAGGGAACCAAGGAGACGCAACCAGGACCACGATGGCGAAGACAGATCCCGACCAACAAGGCGACGACAAGAACCAGAGGGTGACGACCACGGTCTCACGGTGGTAAACGTGGTGACGGCCAGGAATATCACCCCGAGGTCAAAATCGGCGCAGAAAAAAGATGCCAAGGTCCTAGCGGTCTCCACCTCATCTGTTAGAAGTCTCAAGGGTCTCCCACCTATCTCTTTCGGCCCGGAGGACCAATGGTTTGACGAGGTGCCGGAAAGTCCGCCCATGGTCATCATGGCTAGGGTCGGAACTGGCATCGTCAAACGAATCCTGGTAGACACGGGGGCAGACTCAAATATCATGTTTCGAAACGTTTTCGATGCCCTGGGACTGAGAGATTCCGATCTGGCGACCCACCAGCACGGTGTGGTAGGGTTAGGGGACCACTTCATCAAGCCGGACGGAATCATCACGCTCCCGACCTCTGTGGGACAAGGGCAGAGACGGAGAACAGTCATGGCAGACTTTGTAATATTACGAGATTCCACGGCTTATAACATCATCCTAGGGAGAAAGACCATTAACGACCTGGGGGCAGCTATCAGTACGAAACTACTAGTGATGAAGTTCATCACCGATGACGGATCCGTGGGATCCCTCAGGGGCGACTTGGAAACGGCGGTCGCTTGCGACTACGCCAGCCTTTCTCTCAGGAAAAAATCCAAAGAAGCGTCAGGGGTCTTCCTGGCCGACCTGGATGCCAGGGTAGACGACAAACCCAGACCAGAGCCAAAAGGAGACTTGGAAAAGTTCAGAGTCGGCGAGGAGGACGATAAATTCACATTCACAAACAGAAACCTCCCCCATGAGATAAAGGAGCCTTTGATGGAAATGATCAGGGCCAATGCCGACCTCTTTGCCTGGACACCTGCTGACATGCCCGGGATAGATCCCCAGCTCATGTCGCATCACCCGGCCGTTAAGGCAGGAGCCAAACCAGTGGCCTAGAGAAGGAGAAAAATGTCGCAGGAAAGGGCGGAAGAGGTGGCCAAGCAAACGGCCAGCCTCCTAGAAGCGGGATTCATCCGGGAACTGGACTACTCGATTTAGTTGTCGAATGTAGTTCTGGTTAAAAAACACAATAGGAAATGGAGGCAGCCAAAGCTTTAAGAAGGGAGGCGGCCAGATATGCAATCATACAGGGACAACTATTCAAAAAGGGACTCAGCCAGCCCCTATTGAAGTGTTTTCACCCCGACCAAACGGACTACGTGCTTAGAGAAGTCCATGAGGGGTGTTGCGGACACCACATCGGGGGCAAAGCCCTAGCAAGGAAGCTCATCCGAGCAGGATACTACTGGCCGACAATGATGAAGGACTCAAAGGAATTTGTCAGAAAATGCACACAGTGTCAACAAAACGCCAACTTCCACAGGGCACCGGCCTCCGAGCTAAGCTCGCTAACGACTACACGACCTTTTGTACAATGGGGAATCGACCTCCTGGGACCTTTCCCGGTCGGCCCAGAACAAGTCAAATACCTCATTGTCGCCATTGACTACTATACCAAATGGGTGGAGGCTGAACCACTAGCCACGATATCGTCCTCCAACTACCGGAAGTTCATGTGGAGGCAGGTGATAACCCATTTCGGTATCCCGGAGGTCGTTATCTCAGACAACGGGACCCAGTTCACAGACAAGAAGTTCATGGAATTCCTCTCTGGCCTAGGGATAAAGCAAAAGTTCTCCTCAATAGAACATCCCCAAACAAACGGGCAGGTAGAGGCCGCAAACAAAGTCATCCTTCTTGGCCTAAAGAAACGCCTAGACAGTAAGAAAGGAAACTGGGCTGACAAACTCTCCTCCGTCTTATGGTCTTACCGGACAACCGAGCAAAGCGCCACGGGGAAAACTCCCTTTCGCCTAACATACGGGGTCGATGCGGTAATATCAGTCGAAATCGGCGAACCAAGCCCCCGACTACTACTCGCGGGCATGAGCGAAGCGGTCGAGAAAGACCTGATTGAGGAAACAAGGGAGATGGCTCACCTAACAGAAACGGCGCTGAAACAAAGAATAGCCCTGCGTTACAACGCAAAAGTCCTCAAACAAGATTTCGAGGAAAGGGACCTCGTCCTGCGACGCAACGACATCGGTGTCCCGACCCCAGGGGAAGGTAAGCTGGCGGTAAATTGGGAAGGTCCCTACAGGGTAAGGGAGGTACTCGGCAAAGACGCTTACAAACTTGAAAGACTCGACGGCAAGGAAATACCCAGAACATGGAACGCAGGTAACCTAAAGAGGTTCTACTCTTGACCCACCGGCTCACCGACCAGGGAGCCTAGCCAGATAGTTGATATTTGCCCTATCCACATGTTAATTCATCTTGTTTACTTACTTTGTCAAATACTTGCCCAGCTGATGATTAATTTTCACTTGTTCAAATTTGAATTGCTCTTGTTCAAATTTTTTACTTGTTAAAATTTTCTTACTTCACATCTGTTTCACACGACTGATACCTAAAACGGCACCCCGGGATTGATCACCCCAGGAGCCAGACGGGTCATAAGCCTTAACCAATTCGACGACGACGCGACCAAATCGGTCCGAACCGTTGCCAAACGTGAAAACGGCGAGACGGGCACAAGAAATAAGCCCGCCCAGAATAAACGGTAAGACGATAACGGCAACACGACAAGACAACGAAACGAGCGTAAATCACAGCAACCAAATGAGGATAACTTATAAAGTGTCAAAATATGGAACGGACAAGCAAATTGTTCAAAACAAACAAACGACAAATACACAAAGTTACAAGGAATCACTTCCTCGGCATATCTACAACCTTGCCATCATGAATCATTTTGAAGACCCCAATAGCAGAGGTGTCGAAGTCGGGAGCCACAATCTTCATTTGAGCCTTCAAGGCATCCTCAGTCATAGTAATTGCATGCTTTCCCTGATCCTTGGTCGCCTTCAGCTTCTTTTTGAGCCCCTCAACTTCCGACCTAGCGACCTCGGCCAACGAGACAGCTTCGTCACGCTCTTTCTCCAAGGTCGCCACACGGCCCTGGGCAGAGTTCAGCTGGCCCTCCAAGGTCATCTCCCGCTCGATTAGGCGGGCCACCGACTCATCCGAAACTTTCAACTTCTCGGCAGCGGACGCCGCCTTCTCCTCCAAAACCTTGAGCTTCTCCGTCATTTCGGACAACTGACCTTGGAGCTGCTCAACTTGGACTTTGAAATCATTATTGGCTTTAACGGAGGACTCGAGCTTCCTCCGGAGAGCTTGCATCCCCGACAACTCGAACTCAGCCTTTCGGGCTATTACGGCTCCCCGGAGCGAAGTCCGATACATCCATCTAGCCTGCCCAGCCAGTTCAGTGCCAAGGAAATGTTCCTCCGTCCCGGGGATCAATTGGGAATCTATAAACCTTGTTGCATCAAAATTCCTCTCCATGATACTAAGGGCCCCCTCCGGGCTGGCTGACGACCTCCGCCTCTTGGGGGTGTGAATAAGCTCCACGTCATCATCTTCTTGGTGAGAAGCGGTTGAGTGCCCGCCAGTTGCCTCCTCGGGAACAGGGGAACCCTGATCCCCGATAGGCCTTTTCCCCGCCTTAACGGCCTCCCGAGAAGAAGCCTCACCCTAACCTTCAACCTCCACGGCCGGACCCTCTGACTTCCCGGTCTGATCCTCCGCCTCCCCAGCATCCTTCTCCATTTTCTCGTCGTCACTTTCCTCAAAAAAGGTCTTCATCAAGTTTTCAAGTCCGACCACAGTGGCAGACATTTCCACTACAACAAACAACAAACGCGTTAGTCGTCAAAACGGATAAACAAAACAACAGTAAACGCAAAGACAAGCAAACAAGACAACTCACGGATATAGCTCCTGCCGGCCTCCCGTTCACCCATAAGAAGATGAGGGTTCACGGGGTTCTTTTCAAAAATAGCAAAAAGAACGTCAGCTATTTGTTTATCTACAGGCGACAACCTTTTGTACGTCACCTTGATGAAGGAGTTCGACCCCGCCCCGAAACTCCAATACGTCGGGATAAGGCGCTCCCCCTTTAACGACAACCAAAAGGGGTGACGACCTTTGACGGGGCGAACTTTGAAATACTTGTCTTTGAAGCCATGGTAGGAGTCCTCAAAGAGGCCAAATATCTTCCTACCCTGGGCAGAACGGAAAGAGAGAAACCCCTTCCTCGCCTTCCCCTGCTTGGAAGGGTTGGTAAGGGTAAAGAAGAAGAGAAAGACGTCTACTGATACCAGCAACTCCAGGTACTCGCAAACCATCTCGAAACAGCGGATCGAAGTCCAACTGTTCGGATGGAGCTGAGAAGGGGAAACGGATATCCGGTTGAGGAGCGCCATTTGGAAATCCGAGAACGGTATCCGTACGCCGACTTGTGTGAACATGGATTTGTAAAACCAAATCCAATCGGGGACCCGAGGAGAATGGAAGTTGAGATCATAAATACGCTCGCGGGGGGCAGGAACGGAGACCTCATAGTTGGCTTCCTCGTCCGTCCCACCGCACAAGTGGCCGGCTTGCCGGAACTCGGTCAACTCTTCCAAACTCATTTGGTTGGGCGACTCCTTTATATCGTCAGTCACCCAAGCATACGGGTCGTAAGCCGCACCAGATCCAGAAGACCGGGAGACAACGCGAGGCATACCTACAGCGGGGTACCACTCCGTTAGTCTATGAGATCAGGAGCCCGAAAAAACTCAGAAACTACGCCTTTTCAACTCAATCGTGACCAAACACGGCTAAAAACTACGCTACCACATAAACCACCCAAAAACCTATCCTAGAATGGTACCCCTCCCCTAACTCACCTACCCCAACATTGAAAAACCTTTCGGCAAAAATAAACTAGCCATGCAACAAACACAGGCAGCAATCGCACAGCAGCAGGACATAGCACAGATACCAAAGGATAGAGACCGAAAAATTACCTGGAATGATGAAAGAAACTTGGACTGAAAGTTGAAGCAGGAGGGAGTTCGCACTGGAAGCTTTGGATGTTAGGGAGAGAAGGAGTTGGAAATAGCAAGAGTGGGAGGTGGATAGGGAGAAAACTGTTTAAAAACCACCGCCAGAAGCGCGAAAGGAAGCAGGGGCAAGATAGTCTTTGCGCGCGGATTTTTTCAAATCATTATGTGCATTAAATGCCCAGCGCGAAGAACGAAACGGCAAACGGATGCCACAGCAAACCAAGACACACGCGCGCAAGAGACGCGTCTCTTCCACGGTCAGCCGACCCGACGACAACGCACGAACGAAGACATCACGTGCCACCAATGGTCTTCACGGCCATCGTTGACGCGTCGGGGGCACTATTACGGCCTGACCCAAATTCACGCGGGTCAACCCGACCCGAGTTCCCTCCGGCCCGGCAATGCGTCCTCCACCCGACCCGGACACGCGTCCCGTATAAATTTATTATTATTATTATTATTATTATTATTATTATTATTATTATTATTCAAAAGAAAAAGAAAACTTGGCCGAAGCCATTAGGGGAAACAAAAGGAAAAGAAAGATTGGCAATGTTATATATACCATGCATTAACATAATAATGACACATACACATATTCATTTCCCTTGATAAATATTTTGACACCTAACCACCATTGGCTTGCCAAATCATCATCAAATTCATTAAGCATCTTCTTTAATACATTATGGTAATCACTGAACGTTCATTTTATCAATATGAAGAGAGAGACCGAATTGCATGGTGAAACCGTGAGCTCCTCTCATTTCTTTCCTCTTCGATTTCTTTTAATTCGCAATTCCAATAAAAAATCTAATCCGATAAAAGTGTTCGTATCTTCCTTCTCTACGTGTTGGTATTACTTTTGTTCGGTAGAAGTTGACAGTGACGTAACTCTTCTTTTCTAAGAATTCGGCCAATTGGAGTTCTAGGAAACTCAGACGATTTCTGACATTTTCTTTTTCAGTAGTTCAATCAGAAAGCTTCTCCAAAATTTTCATGGATGTTGATTTCGTACGAAGGTAGGGGATTTATTTTAAAATTAACTGTTCTAATTTACGAATGTCATTGAAGTTTAGTGAGTAAATGCAAATAATTCATAAATGTCTCGTTTGATTAACTGATAAAAATAGATGAGATTGAGATTGTTGATGACTGTGAATATAATTGAATGGTGATTAATTTGGGATTATTTATTAATTTGAATATGCTGAGTTGATTATCGAAAATCTGTTGTATGAGTAATTGCTGAGTTGAGTTTGGATTATGGCCGTAATTATGACTGGTTTCGTTGTTGTGAGTGATTAACTGGGGAGATTGATTTCGGTTTGATTTGTTGGTATTGAACTAAGATTTGAAAATGATTTCTGATTTTGGAAATATTTGAAAAGAGATTGAGAATAGTTCGGTTGGGACCCGAAAAGGGTGGCAAAGTCCAAGTTTTAGGGGAGATGTTACCGAAATTTTATAAAATCTGAGATTTTATTTGAAAAGTTATTTTAGAAGATTTGAATTTGGAAAATGATATTATTTAAGTTTTATTTAGTTAAGAAAAGATTATGTATTGAGTTTTTACTCATTAAAGAAGACTTTATGTTTTGAGTTTGATTAAAGAATTACATTTTAAGGAATTATGATTCAAGGAGTTTATTAATTTTAACAAACAAGTTTGATTGTCGTCCTCCCCAAAGTGTCGAAATTCTGCCATGAGATTTACTTAATAAATGATTCTTTTTAGTCTTTCGAAAGAGGTTTAAATCTGAAATGGTTTTGGAGTTGTTGTTGGTTTTAAATAAAAATGATTTGAGTTCGGTTTGTTAAGAAGAAGAAAGAAAGGGAAAAGAGAACACGACACGTGTGATTTATGAAATGATTAAAAGGTCACGAGAGGGTGACGGAAAGTAAGTGGTTATGGTGCGGATGTGAAAATGTTAAGCCGTGGACTTTATGTGTGAATGATTGTGCGGGGATTCCCGTGTGTATGGAATGGCTTCTAGGAGAAAGTGGCACATGCTTCAGCTGGAGAATCAGTGCCTGCAAGTACTTGCAGAGGTCATGTTCGGCATACTTCAGCTGGAGAATCAGCGCCTGCAAGAAGTAGAAACTTGCAGAGGTTATGCCGCTGGAATGCCTTATCTGACTTGCGAGTCGGATTGCGTCGGGTGCGGATCAAAACCGACAAATGAGCTCATTACTTGCGATAGGACTAGACATGTATCATCATTGTTTGCACATTTGCATTTGATTGTGTGTGCTTATCTTGTCTCTCTGTGATTGTGCTATTTGTCTTATTGCTATTTGTTTGTGTGTTGATCTGTTTCTTGTGCTATTAGTTTGTGTATTGAGGTGACTAAGAATTGAGGTTGTGATTGAGATTTGTCTTGAGTTCGGAATTTAAAGAAGGTAATTAATTATATAAAGTAATAGTAAAAAGTATTTTCAAAAGGTTTGATAAAAATATAGTTTTATTGAGTAAAGTTAATTATTTGCAATTTATTTCATTACTACAGCATTCCCATTTCCTACTGAGAACGCGTGGTTTGTTCTCACCCCAAAATCTTCCACCCTTTCAGTGGCACAGGTTCGAAGACTCAGTTGCAGGCGATTATTTGTCTTATTTGAGTTAAGTTTATGTGTTGAGTCGCTTTCCTAGAATTTCCTCGCCTTTGTTAGTTAAGATTTTATTTTATATAGAGGGATAGGAGTTGTATTTGAGTTTCATTTGAATTCTTTGTATAATGTTTACTATTATTAATAAATATGTGACTAGTATTGCTTGGAGATATCTTTGATATATGATTTTAATTAGTAGAAACATAACTTTTCGGCTTTTCTTAAAAATTGAAACGCGAAGTCAAACTAAAGGCTCAATATTAAATAGTAAATACAGAGAACAGGTCAGTAACACATCACTTTTGGTACGATCATGACGTGCTAAAAGATAGGGTGTTACATAAGTTGAGACATTTTCAGACTATAATATTTATCAAACAAATAATTAATGAAACACTCATCCATACCTTCTCATTTTGAGTACATTTATACATAAAAAAAGTTGAAATAGCAAAAGCGATAAAAATAATTATTTTTATAATTTAGTGTGGTTATCTATATATAGAAGACCAAAAGACTATAATTATCTAACAAAATTAATTTTATTTATTGCATTCAATTTGAATAGTTAAAAAATTATCTTATTTTAATTTAGTCCTTAATTTACATGATTTAAATTTAGCTTAATAAATATGATTTGATTTAATTATTAGTAAAAAATATCTTGAGAACCTAGGGCAAATCACTATATTAAGCCAAGGAAAACAAAATTTTTCACAAATCCGCCAAACCAAAATCTGGTTCATGAATCCATCAATGCACATTTCTATATAGTTCGAACCAGGTCAATTCGAATTCAAACTACATGTAATTCGAATCAATGTGATTCGAACTATGTACACACGCATACACCCACTAATTCAAATCAACATGATTCGAATTACACACAGTAATTCGATTCAGGATGATTCAAATTACACCCACGCACGCGTTCTCAAGTAATTCGAATTTGACTGATTCGAATTATTCATGGTATAATTTGAATTATGCTGTTAAAATATTAATAATTTATTAAAAAATTTTAATAAAAAATGTAATAATTTAAAAATTAAAAAAATATATATTTTATTTCATACATTAAAAAAAAGCTAACAAAATATTTAATTACGAGACTTCTTTAAAATATTAATGAGTTATCAATTTGATTTTTATACAATACTCTTTTGTCCATTTTTAATAGCTCATGAATATTTTTTAATAAATTTATTTAAATTATACTACAAAAAATATTTTATCCTATGCAAAATAATTTTTAAAAAATGGCTTAAAAAATGTTATGAGTACTATAAAAATTTGTAATGTTCTAATAACTTAGGTAAATACATGCATGTACTCAAATTTTAAATAAAATACTCTACATAGTCAATAATAATTTAGAAATGAAAGAAAATATTTTATTCCATACAAAACAATTAAAAAATATATTTTATGAGAATAAAATATATTTTATAACATCTTTTAAGCCATTTTTTAAAAAAAATGGCTTAAAATGGCTTAAAAGATGTTATGAAATATTTTGTATTAGAATAAAATATATCTTTTAAGCTATTTTCATAACATCTTTTAAGCCATTTTTTAAAAAAATGACTTAAAAAATGGCATAAAATTATTTTGTATTAGAATAAAATATATTTTTTAAAAAAAATAGTTTAAAAGATGTTATGAAATATATTTTATTCTCGTAATATATTTTAAGATATTTTTTTAAAAAAATGGCTTAAAAGATGTTATGAAATATTTTGTATTAGAATAAAATATATCTTTTAAGCCATTTTCATAAAATCTTTTAAAAGAATGGCTTAAAAGATATTATGAAATATATTTTATTCTCACAAAATATATTTTTTAATTATTTTGTATGGAATAAAATATTTTCTTTCATTTTTAAATTATGATTGACTATATAGAGTATTTTATTTAAAATTTGAGTACATGCATGTATTTACCTAAGTTATTAGAACATTACAAATTTTTTATAGTACTCATAACATTTTTTAAGCCATTCTTTTTAAATTATTTTGCATAGGATAAAATATTTTTGTAGTATAATTTAAATAAATTTATTAAAAAATATTCATGAGCTATTAAAAATGGACAGAAAAGTATTGTATGGAATTCGA
>NC_029787.2:118470836-118474000 GCF_000816755.2 Arachis ipaensis
AACTGTAAAAATTATGTATTTATATAAATTAAATTATATTAAATTATAATATATCTAGATATTTAATCAACCTAATTAATTAGTTTGTAACTGATTTAATTTAATAATTTAAAAAAATTGAATAACCCTTTTTAGAAATATACCAATCTAAATAATATATATTGAAGATAAGAAATATTTAATTAAATTATATAATACAACATTCTATTCCTAAAAATTTGTTTTATAGCAGATCTGATACTAAAATATTAATCATCATCTGTGGTATAATCTAATTTCACAATTATTTAAATGTTGTTTTTATGAAAAAATCGCATTATTTATTTTAAAAAAAATATTTACTCACTATTGTAATTTAAATAGAATATAAAATAGATATTAAACCAATTTCTTTTAATAATTACTCAGTCACAAATATCCATCAAAGGACATGAGATTTAAGAGCATATAAAGTAAATATAATACCTACAACTTTTACACTATTACGATAAAATGATTATCATAAGTCTTTTTAGCATAAATTAAACAGAACATATAATAATAAAGAAACAATCAAATCCAAAAAAGTTATAGAACACCTATCATATACTATGATTGTTAGTGTTGAGGAAGTTTTAACCATTTATTCTTTTATTAGCTGTCTTTTTATCTACTCTGCACTTTATCTACGAATATGTTAAGAACTAAACCTATGCTTCAATTTTTTAAAATTTCATATATTCTTGCCAAATACAATATTATTATGTCTTTTTTCTTTATAGAAATTATTGAACGAAAGAACCGTTGGTAAAAAGATAAGGTTCTCTTATAATATATATATATTTTTATGATAATAAAATAAAAATGAAAAGCATGAAATAATATTGTGTATATTTAAGTTAAATTTAATCTTTTTTAATAACCAGATTTGTTGTAACACCCTAACTACCAAAGCTCACGCTTCTGGCTGCGCGACTATGATAGCTCGGACATTACGACAACACTTATACTATTTAATAAAGAAAAGAAATAAATTAAAAAATACTACCAAATTAAATTGATATAAATTATAATAAATTATGTGATATTTAAATATCTAATCAAATTAATTAGTTGATATAGTTAATTTATCATAATAAATTATATTTAATGAGTTAAAAGAAACAAAGTGCTAAACACTCTCATAAACATGTCACGTCAACTCCATCATTAAGCGCAGAAACCTGATTTTTATATAATAGAATAGATAATAAATAGAATATATGAGAATATGATATATGACCTATTTTAATTATGAAATTGGTATTATATGATAGATTTTTTCTGAATTCTTATTGCTTGTTCGTTGCGAATTTTTACGTAATTACTTAATAATTTTCGCTTATGAAACTATCAATTACCTAATATTATGATTTAATTAATAAAAATGATGACATTAATATTTTTTCATAAGTCTTGTTATTATTTATAGTTAGAAAATAGCCATAAATAAATTTATTTCTTTAATAAATGTTAATTTTGTCGTCAAATTTTATATTACCTTTAAAATTTTAGCATAATTGAGTCTAATTTCTACATTTTGAAATGAATTTATACGAAAAAATTAATATGTAAATGACATTATTATTACAAAATTATTTTTTTAGTATAATTAGTGGTGCTTATTTGAACCATTAAATTTAACTTCTAAGGATATTAAAGTCAACCTATTTTATTATCTTGTGCATTCAAAGAATTTACATGACTGACATAAAAATATAACAATTGAAAAAAAAAATCATTACAATGGGTATATTCATTTTAACAAATATTCTAATATCTAATACTGTAAAAAAAATACATTCCCCACTTTGAATTGCTACAGGTCAACTTCTACCCACAGTAGTAAAATGTCTAAATTGAGATATATTCATCAAACAAACAATCAATAAAACACTCATCCGTACTTTCTCATTTTGGGTACATTTATATATAAAATAAATTATACATAAAGAAAAAAAAGAAGAAAAGAAGAGTTGAAAATTTGAAATAGCAAGAGCGATAAAAATCATGATTCTTATAATTTTGTGTGGCCATCTATATATAGTGGACCAGACAACTATCATTATCTAACAAAATTAATTTGTATTTATTGCACTCAACTTGAATAAGTAAGAAATTATCTTATTTTAATTTAGTCATTAATTCACATAATTTAAATTTAGCTCAATATATATGATTTGATTTGATTTAATTATTAGTTGAAAATATCTCAATTGCCTATTTTATTCATAGATTTATTATTTTAATGACTAATAAATTAATCAAATTAATTAATTAGTACACACAATAAATTTAGTTTAATAAATTAAAAGAAATAAATTAAAAAATACTAACAGAATATTAAAATAAATAATTTAAAAAATATTACTAAATCAAATTGATATAAATTATAATAAATCATATATCTAATCAAATCAATTAGTTGATATAGTTAGTTTATCGTAATAACTTGTATTTAATGAGTTAAAAGAAATAAATCAGAAAACACTATCAGAAGCATACCACGTCAGCTCTATCATTAAGTGCAGAAATCTGATTTTTATATAATAGAATAGATAGATAGCTAACAAACAACTCTAAATTATATATAAAATTTTTTTATTAATTAAATTCAACCAAATTATTCTAACATAATAAAAAAATTAGCATTATTCAAAGTCATATTATCAAAGCTAAGGGCCTTGGACAAATGTTGACAGATTGCCATGAACAATGTCGTAAAAAATATTTACAAAATCATGATAAATTGAAAGAGTGCTATTTAAAATGTTGTATCACATACTACGATGAATAGGGTTAAGAGTGAGTCAAGCTAATTCATAAGTTAGTTCATCGATTCATTAATAGTTTAATAAGCTGCACTCGTGAGCTGGTAAGCCAAGTTTAAATTTGAAATTGAGCTCATAAATTAAATGAGTTGAGCTTGAATTTGGATAAACTCAACTCATTAGCTCGTGAGCTCGCTTGATTATATATATAATTATATATTACTATTTCATATGTATATATATAACATTAAAAGTATATATTAAATGCATATAGGATATATATAATTATATTAATTATCTTAATTACTTAAAATTTTATATTTATTTTTTATATATAATTTTTATTTAGGATATAAATAAAAAATTTATAATTTA
>NC_029787.2:118474006-118474928 GCF_000816755.2 Arachis ipaensis
TTTAATAAATAAATCACATAATTTTATCATATATATATATATATATAATAGTAATATATATAATTTTACATATATATTAATGTTCTTAATTATTTAAAATTTTATAGTAATTTTTTATATATAATTTTGATGTAGGATATAAATAAAAAATTTATAATTGATAGATAGATAATATATAAAATTTATCTTTTTTTAATATTTGTTTAATATATATATATATATATATAATTTATTGATATAAAATTATAGATTATGTTTCTATTATTTGAGCTAATTCGTGAACTTTTATTGAGTCGAACTTAAACTTACGAAATAGACTCAATTGTTAATGAGTCGAGTTATGAGCCAAACTTAATTTTTATGAGTCGAACTTAAGTTTAGTCTAACTCGACTCAATTCGGCTCACTTCTAGCCCTAATTATGTGTGAGAAACGTTATTCAGGTCGGCATCATAAGTTGAATGTGTGCAAGAACTTATGTCATGCTTGCTGGGTTAGTCCAGTACCGGTAATTATTGTGGTTTTTGTTGCTTTTTTTAGTTTAAACAATGAGCCGAATTATGAGTTAATTATTTTGCGATCAATATAAATTAATTTTATTTAAAAAATTGTTTCCATATTTTTATATTTATCATCTCCGTTCTCACCTCTTTTTTCTCCTTAATACCGCATCTTCATTTTTTGTCCCCAACCACCTATAGTTACGTTTGTTGCTGCAGATTATCACTATCTGATAGTTAATTAAAGGTGTTCAAAATCGATCCAGACCGAATTAAACCGACCAATCGAACTGAAAAAATCGAAAATCGAACAAACCGAAAACAAAAAAAAACCGAAAAAACATGTTTTGCTGTTTTTGTTGCGGTTTGGTTCGGTTTTTGGTTCTAATATTGAAAACCTTAACCGAACCGAACCGAACCGAA
>NC_029787.2:118475035-118477349 GCF_000816755.2 Arachis ipaensis
CCCCACACCCTACCCCCAAACGAAATCTAGCCAGTAGCCACTCTCTTCTCACACTCTCGCTCTCTGCACTCTCGAGGCCTGCGGCAAACCCACCTAGCGCCGGCGAGACCGTTCCACCCACCACCTTGCAGCGCTGCCGAACTCTCCCCCCTAGCGCCTCCGAACCTTCCTCCCACTGCTCCCAGGACCTCCTCGCGGACAGAGCACAACGAAGCCCCAACCCCAGCCAGCAGTGAGCAGCCCAGCACCACCCTCGCACCCAGCAGTAGCACAGCACCACCCACTCACCTAGCACAGCACCACGCCACCACCCAGCAGTGTTTTTGGCCACCCACAACTTAGCACCTCCCACCCAGCCACCGATTCAAGTCAGATATGGAGCCGGAGCCACCAAGTCAGGTATGTAATTTGACTAATTTCTGTTTTGAATTACTGAAAGTGCTTCTGTTTGTATTGTTGGTAGCTTGGTATTGTCGGAAAAATAATATAATCTGCTTTTGGTTATTATTAGTTTTTTTGGAAGAATAATATAAAATAAAAAGAAACTTTTGAAGTGATTTAGTATGAAATCAGATAAACTGGTTTTGGATCTTGATAGGAAGATATTGAAATTAGATTTGAAGCAGATTTGAAGAATTAAATTTGGAGCAGATTTGAAATCAGTGTATTGTTGCTGATTGCTGGTTGAATTACTTTTGATGAATTACTTTATTGTTGGTATTATTGCTGGTTGCTGGTTTTGTTGCTGGTTTTGTTGCTTATTGTTGCTGCCTTGCTGGTTTTTAATTTATTTGTTGTTGTGTTTTTGCTGGTTTTTAATTTATTTGTTGTTGTTGACAAGTATGGAGCTTTCAGGATCTTTATCTCCTTTAGTATGAAATCAGATTTGAAATCAGATAAACTGGTTTTGGATCTTGATAGGAAGATATTAAAATTAGATTTGAAGCAGATTTGAAGAATTAAATTTGGAGCAGATTTGAAATCAGTGTATTGTTGCTGATTGCTGGTTGAATTACTTTTGATGAATTACTTTGTTGTTGGTATTATTGCTGGTTGCTGGTTTTGTTGCTGATTGTTGCTGGTTTTTAATTTATTTGTTGTTGTGTTTTTGCTGGTTTTTAATTTATTTGTTGTTGTTGACAAGTATGGAGCTTTCAGGATCTTTATCTCCTTTTGTTGCCAATATGACAGCTCTGACTAATATGTAAGTGCTTAACTCTAAATCTCAGTTCATTGACTCTGATATTTACAAGTTCTAATTGGAAAACCATTGCTTTTTTGTAGCTGGCTTGGGAATAACAGTTTGTCAGGGCACATTCCTGACCTAGGTTCACTAACACTGTTAGAAATATTGTAAGTAACTCATTTTGTATGCAATTCCATGATCTAAATGTTTGAAATCAAAGAACTTTGATGTATTCATGCCATGAAACTCACTATTTGGATATTATTATTGTATATAAAGGCACTTGGAAGACAATCAATTCGACGGAGAGATTCCTTCATCCCTAGGGAACATAAGCACTTTGCATAAAGTGTAAACTCTGTCCTCTTTATACAAGAGAATTAAACTGGTTTTTTGTGCTGTTTCTTGAATCCTGAGTAGATATTTAAGTCAGCCCTGTACAACTACGTTGTTTACATGAGTGTGGCCCAAAAATAGTACAATTTATTTGAATTCCTTTTGCCGATAAATTTAATTGGATCAAGACTTTGTTACCTAATGTGTATTTGTGTTTGTCGATTTCAATTTTATGACTTTGTGACATAGCTTGGCAGTATTTTTTTTGAATTGATTGAAAAACCGAACAAACCGAACCAAACCAAACCGATTTTAATTAGTTTGGTTTGGTTCGGATGGTCTTGAGAAAAAACCGAACCAAACCGAACCGCAGTTTAATTAAACGATTGGATCGGATGACTTTTCTCTCAAAAACCGAACCAAACCGCACCGCCAACACCCCTAGTTGGGATTGTTTAGAAGTCATTTTTATTTGAAAACATTTTCCATCCATTTTTTGCTCCAAAAAAAATCTGCCTAGCTATAGGTGAAAAATAAAATCCTTGCAGTTTTTGTTTGTTGCAAATTTCCACCGTCTCTACCCGCAAATATGCTTGGGTCTTGAGCCTGAATAAAATCATGAGGCTGCAATAGTATTCCCACCTCCGGAGAGCATATAGCTTTATTGAAATTAAAGTTGGGACAATCAATTTGAATTGGTTGAATACAAGTTATTGGTCTCTTGTTTTGTGCATGTAATCATTTAAATTTATAATAGATTAATTTTTACTGGATGTAAATTTCTGTTCTTAG
>NC_029787.2:118478037-118478442 GCF_000816755.2 Arachis ipaensis
AAACAAATTCAATATTGTCTGAGTGAAATTTTATCAAATATTTCTTTTTTTTAAAAAAATAAAAAAATGATTATTATCCACTTATGTTCTAATTTTATGCATTTAAACAGTCACCGTTGATTTGGTTTAGGACCCCACACACTTTTACCGTTGATTTTATACATGAAATGAAGTTATAAACTTATAATCTCAAAGTACTGCTAGTCGAAAATAATTTATTTCCAAAGAAGTAGCATTTGAGAGTCAATAGACGTGTGTTTTTGTGTGTTTTTTAAAGAGAAGTTAATATCGAAGGAGAGTCCTTTGGCAAAGAAAATCGAGCAAGAATCAGTCATGACCAGTCAATAAGCTTATCAACATGTTGAACCGAAAATTTCAAGATTTGAGAGTTTTTTTTTTTTTTAA
>NC_029787.2:118478594-118480888 GCF_000816755.2 Arachis ipaensis
ATTAGCAAACGTGAGAATTACACTTTAATCTGATTGGTCAAGGATTTTTATAAATAGGAGAATGCTCGAAGGTACAAGAGTTGGAACTTTGTTTCAGAAATTACTCACGCACACTCACATCCCAGCGAATTTCTGAGTCTGCTTCAAGTCAATTTTCTGTAGGATTCCTTCCACTTATTTTTACTTTTCATTTACATTTTCTGCAAACTTTACTTTTCAAGCAAGTTTATTTTTAAGCAACATTTAATATTCTTGTCCAATTTACACTTCAGCACTTTTATTTTTTCATTTCAAAAGTCCTTTGATTCAATCGAAGGCATTTCACTACTTTATTTAAATTTAATGCAAATCATTTCAAGTTCGGTTAATTTATTTTCAAAGTCTTTATTTACTACTTTCAGATTTCCTTAAGTTTTTGTCCGATCGAAAGGTCTTTGATGCACTTTGAAAAAATTGGTACTCGCAAAGAGGAGTATGTTTCGCTCCCAAACCATTAGATATCGAACACTTTTTTGATTTACTAAAAATTGACAAAACAAATTGGCACGCCCAGTGGAACAATTTTAAAATTAAGTGTGTCAAATGATTAGTCATAGTGTATGCGATTAAGAAGTGGAAGGATTGTACGCATGACGAATGAAGTTTCGAATGCTAATGGTGGTTCATCCACAAATGATAGTGCACCAGTAGGTGCCCAACCTTCGGACATTACTTCACATTCGGAAGGTGTGGTAGTAAGTGAAAGTGTAGTGGTTACCAGTGTACAGGCAAGAAATAGTGTACGTAATACTCGCCCACGTGGTAATTCAATACCAACACAACCTCAAGTAACCGATGGTTGGCTTTCTTATGGCCTTCCTCTAGGATATAAGCCACCAATAAGTGGCTTTGTCTAACACCCTACCACACAGTTTTATGCTTAAGTCGTAAAATAGAAGTGGTGTGGTATTACGACCTTTAATATATATATATATATTCATATAATACTTAAAAGAATATAATATACGAGGAGTCTTGAAAGATAGGTAACACAAAATCGCAAAATTAAAAGTGCAACGCTCAAGAATATGGATAACTTACGCATGAAGAAAACTAAAGTACACTATCATATATATGTAAATAACAAGAGTAGATAGTCAAGGTACAAAATATCAAGCTCTGAACTCAGCCTGCGAAACTAAGGCTGGCCAGAAAATAGTCATATATATATATATATATATATATATACACACACACACACACACATATAGGGAACCATAACCCAAAATACATAAAAGTAACATTATCTCTCCATAAACCTCTAGGAGGTACAAAAGTAAAAGATATATATACATAAGGAGAGTTCTATACATGAGCATATATCTAAACAAAACAAAATATAATATCCCCCAAAAGATCCACTTCGCTGCAGAGAACTTCAGACGTCTAGCGAGGGGCCTCTCGACTTGCATCTGAAAAACACAAATATCCGTATGGAATGAGAACCGGGGGTTCTCAGGATGGTAAAGGTGTCGCATACATAAGATATAAGGTCCTGAGAAAGCCAGAGGCAATCCTAGAACGCCGACACTCAAATTATAAATCTTAAATAACTAAAATAGAAAACCATAAAATCAAGGTGGTTCTCTAAGGTTCTTAAACTTAACCAAGTTCTAACTAAAACCCTCAACTATTCCCCCTTCCTCCACCATCCTCCAAAACACCTGTAGATCCACACAAAAAAATAAAGCAGACAAAGCAAACACAAGTAAAATACAGATACAGCAGGTAGTAAATATAGCAGGTAAGTATAATAATCACATAGGCAAGCCCAATTAATGCACAATCAAACAAAGCACACATATGCATATACTATAAGAAAAAGCAATATTTGTAACAAAAAAATTATTACAAAAAATTGAAATTTTGAAACAGAAGGATTTTATAACAAAAAAAAGCGTTGTTGCAGTATGTCCCTTTACAAAAAGTTTTTGTAACAAAAAATAGAACTGTTACAATTCAAAATAATATTTTGTAACAAATTTTTCTGATGCAAAAAAACAAAAGTCGTTACAAAAGTGATAACAAATTTTGATCTTCAAAATATTTTTGGTGACAATATATTTTTTCCTATCATAAAATTTTGTTACAAAATATAACTTGATTTTGTAACATTTTTCATCTTTAGTTACAAAACACTATTTATTTTGTAATAATTTTTTTAATACAAATTACACACATAATTTGCCAAATTATATTATTTTTTAATTAATTAATATATTAACTAATTTACTCAGCAAGTCAACATTCATATA
>NC_029787.2:118481224-118506889 GCF_000816755.2 Arachis ipaensis
ATATTTAATATTTATATAATATATAATAACATAGATAGTTCAAATATCTTTCATTTAACTAAGATTATTTTATAAATCTTCAACATATAAACTTTAAACTTTAAAGTACAAACTAACAAGACACATTGAAGAACTCTAATGAACTAGATAGATACATAGGACAAGAAAAATAAGGAATTATAAATCTCCAAAATGTAAACTACAAATTACAAATTCCATCATGTTCATACAGCTTCTTTCTCATGGAGAAGCTTCTAATAAGTGCCACACAAGTGCCACACACCTGAAAAGACCACCAACCAAAAACTACTAGATTAAGAAACAAGATTTTTTTTCCTTTAAAAATGCACAGGAAGAACAAAAATTATACTCGTATTATTCAATAATGAATACGAACTCTAAAATTCTTACCATGTCATTTTCCAACTCTTTTTCAGTTGAACAACATACTCAGCAATTCTTTTGATGGGTTCCACCTATCGATGTAACAATTGAAGAGTAGAGTTTAGACCTTGACAAAACAATTTATTAAAAAAAATCTGCATAATCTCACACTATATGATGTATGTCTATCCTACTGGCCGTAAGCTCATGTGTTGGTTATATCGCCAGAACCGACACATCCGATAGCTAACCCGGATATCATCTTTCTGACATGCCTCCACACTCTTGGGATACAGTGTCCGTCACACTCTCGGGATATAGTGCCCGTCACACTCATAGGATATAGTGCCAGTCGCATTTCCTAGGACAAAGTGTTCCCACGATCTAGGGATATAGCGCCCGCTACCCTCTCGGGATATAGTGCCCGTCACACTAATAGGATATAATGCCCGACACACTTTCCAGGGTAAGGTTCTCCCACACTCTTGGGATATAGCGTCCGCCATGCTCTCGAAATATAGTGCCCGTCACACTCATGGGATATAATGTTTGACACATATTACAACAAAGAGACCTCATACATTTTTATCATGAACAAAATATCAATCATCATATTCATTCACAATCATTCGTATTTATTCACTAATATCAATATGACTAAATATTCATTAATTGCACAATACTTTCATATTTTTCAACCATGATTCATCATACTTTCAAGCTTTCTTATCTTCCAAGCTACCATCCCTTCCTAACTTCACCTCATCACTAAGTATACAACTAAGGTTTAGGGGCTAAAAGAGTAAAAATAGAGGTTTAGAGGTTTAAAATCATGATTAAAACACTAAAATCACCTTTTTGATGAAAAACAGGTCCCCGCGTATGCGGACCATATCACGCGTACGCAGGAATTCATTTTCCTTTAGCTCGCGTATGCATCCCCTGTCCACGTATGCGAGTACAGTGGACAGTAGCGAATGTTCACGTACGCAGCCGTATCCCCGCATACGCGAGTGCCTTCTTGGGCCCATGATGCGTACACAGAGCCTACCTGCGTACGCATGTACTTCAAACAAAAATACACAGCCGCGTATACAGGGGTACGCGTACGCAGATAATGCAGAAAACCCAAAATCTGTTTAAGTGTCAGAATTTCCATTTTGCACACCAAACTTTCGACTCGCATAACTTCTTTGTTTCAAAACGTTTTTCATCCGTTCTTCGAACGGTGTAAACTTCACAAACTCAATTTTTATATGAAATAAATTTGGAAGAGTTTGGGGGTCCAGAAGCTGAGTTATGGCTCACTGATATTTGGCCAAAAATTAGATTTTTACAAAATCTTCCAAACATCTATTTTCACAAAACATAACTCATTACCCACATCAATACAATTGAACCCTGCACCAAAACATACCAAGCACAGCCATCACAGTCCATATTCTATCACAACCAGCCTTATCCCAAGGTAAATTACTTCAATCCAAGATTCTCAATTATACCCATAAAATTACCAATTATTCAACACTTATATATCCTTTGTCATCATTACCATTTATCATCAACCAAGACATCATTTATCAATCATTTTTCATCAACAAAAATGACATTTGTGTCATGAATCATTAATCCCATCAAACATCATCAAATATCCATGTAATGTCCACTAAAATTACTAAACATGTTCCAAAGTCATGATTCAACTTACCCTGGGTCATCTAGCCTAAGTTTTCACAAGACATTATATATTAAATACAAGAAACCAAAACCATACCTTGGCCGATTTTCTTGTATCACCTAAAGACACCACCAAAAGGCACAAAACTCAGCCCCAAGGGTTCAAAATCTCCAAAGCAATGACACCTAAAGCTCCACCAAGTCTCCAATGTTCACAATCAAGCTCTAATTTACACATATATATACTACCTAATCCACATTACCACATTCAAATATAACAACTTAATATCCAAACACAATAAACAAAGAATTCTAATAGGGTTCAAGAATTCTCACCTTAGCCAAGTACCAATGAAGCAAGGTTAAGCGTTTCCCTCAAGCTAATTGGATCCTATAATATCAAAGAACTCAAAAAATCTCAACAACAACAACATAAAATTTAGAATTGGGGAAGAGAGAGTTGGAGCTAGAAATGTGGCTTCCTTACCAAATTTCTTACCGGCTTTGTAGTGCTAGTCACTATAGACGCGTGGCTGCAAACAGTGCGACGATCGGATCTCCGGATCAAAAGTTATCTTGGTTTGAAGATCAAACTAGGTTTTGAGAATCTCCTTTCTCCTCCAAATGTGTTTCAACTATTTAAGTGTGTGCACGGAGGAGAAGTGAGCTAAATCTCATGTCTTAAGTATATTGGGCTGGGACTTCGGCCCAATACGGGTCCGATTTGCCCGGTTTGGCCCAATCTTAGGCCAAATTCTTTAAAATTAGTATCAAAATTCTTATTTTAATTAGCTCAATCTTATTAAACTATCAAATTAATATTTCTAATCTTTTTAAATAATAATTAATTTATGAATTAATTATCTACTAATTTTACGAATTTTACATCTTACTCCCCTAAGAAAAATTTTTCTCCTAAAAAATATCGTTCGCTGTAGGAGTTTGCGAGAGTGATTCTTTTCTTTGCTCAGTGCATAGTTCTTCGACACTCAACCAATTCTTACAAAGGCTTGTCATCCCCAAGACCTCTTCCTTATCCAATTAACCCTAATGCCTTTCACACTCATTGCGTTCCCGTTACCATACTCTGATTCATTTTTTTTAAGAGATTGGCTATTCGTTCCATGCCAAGTAAAGTTAGGTATGAATAATGTCCTATACGGCACAATCAGGTTTAGTTTAGATTTGAAACTTTGTCTCCTAGTTTGTTCTTTCTACCTTATGTATGAACAAAAGATATTTTCCTATGTTCTATAGCGTAATTTAAAATTCAGTTGTCAGGTTCACGGTTACCTCTGCCCTGTTGTGACTAACCAGCGTCCTAAGTCCTTCCTCGTGGACAGTATCGGGAGATATGCCCTAACTCGCCACAATGGTAACATGACCCTGGCCCATTCCTACGACACTTGTCGGGACGATAGTTTCCATTCCTCTTGAACTCCTGCCCCCTTGGTGCCAAATTCTGATTGTAGTCTCTCCGGTGGAACTCCCGGTTATCATTCTCTGCCTCAGCAGCCTTTCTCACATATTCTTCAACAACTCCGCTCTTATTCACAAGCTTAGAAAAAACCTTAATCTCCATCAGTTCAACAGAGCTCAGAATATCACTCAGAAGTCCTCCCTTGTACTTCCACTCCTTAAAATCTCCAGGAACACCCTGACAGATTTGGGAAAACCGGCACAGTTCCTCAAATTTGTTCGTATATTCAGTCACTGACATTGGACCCTTCTTCAACTAAAGTAATTCAAGCTCCTTGGCATTTCTTACCGAGCTAGGGAAATACTTCCAGTAGAACTCCGTTCGAAACACCTCCCAAGGTATCACGGTGTTGTCTGGTTGTAGAATATTTCGAGTCCCCTGCCACCAGTAATGTGCCTCACCCATCAATTGATAAGCTGCAAAATTCACCCATTGCTCTTTAGGAACCTGCTACGCTTGTAAGGCCCTCTCCATTGCCTGGAACCAATTGTCGGCCTTAGTGGGGTTCGTAGCTCCTCGGAAGGTCATAGGATGCACCTTCAGAAAAGTTGACAATGGCATCGGCCCATCATCCCCGTTACTGCCATTTCCATTGATGACTTGATTTCCTAAGGCAGCAGTCATGGCCTGCATAGCCGCAGCCATGTTCTCCAAGGAATCCATGAAGTATGCAGGGTTGTTGGCATTCATCTCGTGTTCCTCATTTCGATTCTTACCTCTTCCTCAATCGCGACCGCGTCCACGAGTTGCCATATGGTCCCTGTTCACACCAAACAAGTGATATCAAAGTGATCAATCTCAATATCGTAAGTCTAGTGCTTCAAAGTCCCAATGCATGCTCATGAACATTCATGCCACATATATCAGTTAGATATCCTAATTTAGCATGTACAGACACCCAGAGTATGCCCAGAAGCATAGTCAGTCTATTCCCAGGCTCTATGGGAATGAACTGCTCTGATACCATAATGTAACACACTACCACACAGAGCTTTATGCTTAAGTCGTAAAACAGAGGTNATATATAGGGAACCATAACCCAAAATACATAAAAGTAACCCTAGCTCTCCATAAACCTCTAGGAGGTGCAAAAGTAAAACATATATATACATAAGGAGAGTTCTATACAAGAGCATATATCTAAACAAAACAAAATATAATATCCCCCAAAAGATCCACTTCGCTGCAGAAAACTCCAGACGCCTAGCGAGGGGCCTCTCAACCTGCATCTGAAAAATACAAATATCCGTATAGAATGAGAACCGGGGGTTCTCAGCATGGTAAAGGTGTCGCATACATAAGATATAAGGTCTTGGAAAAGCCAGAGGCAATCCTAGAATGCCGACACTCAAAGTATAAATATTAAAGAACTAAAACTGAAAACCATAAAATCAGGGTGGTTCTCTAAGGTTCTTAAACTTAAGCAAGTTCTAACTATAACCTTCAATTATTCCCCTTTCCTCCACCATCCTCTAAAACACCAGTAGATCCACACAGACAAACAAAACAGACAAAGCAAACACAAGTAGAATATAGATACGTCAGGTAGCAAATATAGCAAGTAAGCATAATAATCACATAGGCAAGCCCAATTAATACACAATCAAACAAAGCACACATATGCATATGATGTATGTCTATCCTACTGGCCGTGAGCTCACGTGTCGGTTATATCACCAGAACTCGACACATTTGGTAGCTAACCCGAATATCATCTCTTTGACATGCCTCCACACTTTTGGGATCCAGTGCCCGTCACACTCTAGGGATATAGTACCCATTAAACTCATGGGATATAGTGCACATCGCATTTTCTGGGACAGTATTCCCACACTCTTGGGATATAGCGCCCGTCATGCTCTCGGGATATAGTGTCCGTCACACTCATGGGATATAGTGCCCGACACACCTTACAACAGAGAGAACTCGTACATTCTGATCATAAACAAAATCTCAATCATCATCTTCATTCACAATCATTCGTATTTATTGACTCAATATCATTGTGACCAAATATTCATCAATTGCCTAACATTTTCACATTTTTCAACCATGATTTATCATATTTTCAAGCTTTCTTCTCTTCCAAGCTACCATCCCTTCCTAACTTTACCTCATCACTAAGCATACAACTAAGGTTTAGGGGCTAAAAGAGTAAAAATAGAGGTTTAAAGGTTTAAAATCATGTTTAAAACACTAAAATCCCCTTTTTTGCTGAAAAATAGGGTCCCGCGTATGTGAACCATATCACGTGTACGCGGGAATGCATTTTCCTTTAGCTCGCGTACGCATCCCCTGTCCGTGTACGCGAATACAGTGGACAGTGGCAAACGTTCGCGTACGCAGCCGTATTCCCGCATACGTGAGTGCCTTCTTAGGCCCATGATGCGTACACGGAGCCTACTTGCATATGCATGTACTCCAAACAAAAACGCATAGTCGCGTATACAGGGGTACGCGTACGCGGATAATGCAAAAAACCCAAAAGCTGTTTAAGTGTCAGAATTTTCATTTTACACACCGAACTTCCAATGCACGTAACCTCTTCGTTTCAAAACATTTTTCATCCGTTTTTCGAATGATGTAAACTTCATGAATATAATTTTCATACGAAACAAATTTGAAAGAGTTTGGGAGTCCGAAAGCCGAGTTATGGCTTGACGAAGTTTGGCCAAAAATCATATTTTTACAAAATCTTCTAAACCTCTATTTTCACAAAACATAACTCATTACCCACATCAATACAACTGAACCCTGCACCGAAGCATACCAAGCACAGCCACCACAGCCGACATTCTACCACAACCAACCTCACCCTAATGTAAATTACTTCAATCCAAGATTTTTAATTATACCCACACAATTATCAATTATTCAACACTCATATATCCTTAGTCATCATTACCATTTATCATCAACCAAGACATTATTCATCAATCATTTTTCATCAACAAAAACCACATTTGCATCATGAATCATTAATCCCATCAAACATCCATTTATGTCCACTAAAATTACTAAACGTGTTCCAAAGTCATGATTCAACTTATCTTAGGTCATCTAACCTAAGTTTTTACAAGACATTATATATACGTGCTAATCAAGTTGGTGAACGTTATCAGGTCACAAGAATTATGGAAGATGTCCTCAATAGGGTTAGATTCAATATAGGATTCATGAATCGATCCCATTTTGTGTCAGCATTTCCTCATAATTAATTTTCAAATGGCTGAAGTGCCAAGAGGAGTAAAAAATTCTAAGATAGTCACAAAGTTTGCTGGAGAAGTTGGGGAATTAACTACTAAACATGTTGCTCAATATTTGGTCAAGATTGGAAACTTGGCTAATGATAAAAATTTGAAAATGAAGTTCTTTCCTTCTTCGTTAACGAAGAATGCATTTACTTGGTTTTTGAATCTTAGACCAAATTCGGTAACAACATGGGCATAGTTAGAAAATGCTTTTCATGCCCAATTTTATCGTGGATAACTGAACGTAGCAGTTACTGACTTAGTTGCTTTGAAACGTGAAGATGGTGAAACCATCGATGATTATATGATCCGTTTCAAAAATGCTAGGAGTCGATGCTATGTGTCTCTTTTTGAAAGTGAAGTACTGAAAATAGCAATTATGGGGCTAGAATTTTATATGCGTTAGAAGTTGCTTAAAGTTCATATACCTAATTTGGCGTATTTGGCTAAAAGAGTACGTCAGGTTGAGATTCTGAAGAAAGAAAAAGAGAAGTATAAGAGTGATGAGAGAAAGTTGAAAAGTAAATCTTTTTCTCGAAAAAAAAAGTATCCTATGTAGCAATGGATTCTGCAGGTGAAGAATCCAATCTTGAGGCAGATGTCAATTTGGTTGGACTTAAAGCAGGACCGCCTTATGTTTGTTCCTTACTTAGGAAAATCAAGAGTGGTGATAAATCGAGTTATTCAAAACATGAGAGTGGAAAGAAATACAGTTTTAATATTTCAAAATCGGATCAAATATTCGATGTGTTGCTTAAAGATAAACAATTAATTTTACCTAAAGGCAGAACTTTGCTTTCGGTAAAAGATTTAAAAGGGAAACTTTACTGTAAGTTTCATCAAGCAACTAGCCATTCGACTAATAATTGTGTCCGTTTCAGGGACTTGATACAAGAGCCAATTATGGAAGGTCGATTGAAATTCGACGATGCAAAGAAAGAGATGAAGGTTGATGTTGATCCTTTCAATAGTGGAGCCAGTTTTGCTAAACCATATTTCGGCGTAAACATGGTTGGCTTGTCATATGACTTTGATGTGGCTTTACGATACTTTGAAACTATTGTTTGATCAGTCTACCCTGGTGTGGGAGATTGTTTGCTAGAATTCTTGATGCAACAAAAACTGAAGGATTGTGATGTATCTCTGTGTCCTCAATGTAATGCAGTTTTCGATGCTGAAGCTGTAGCAATCTTTAAGAAGGAGAGAATGAAAAAATTTGGCTCATAAAGAAGAGCAAGCTCGACAGAAACATCCAATTCGAAGAGTAGAAAGGCAGAGTTCTGGAGGCCCTCAAAGAAATGCTTATGTGCCTCTGAGTCGTTCTCTAGCTCTGGGTGTGCAGTAAATTCAAAACTGTCAGGAGTTTCAAAATAGGGATGCCCAGTATAGGCACAATCCAGAGTGGGGCCATCGAGGACCTCCTCAAGGTCGTTACCCTTATTTACGTGGCCACGCCAGAGGGAATCAAAGGGGAAGAGGAAGAAATGGATGCCAGTTACCAAAGGTGTCTCAAGGTGACAAGGTCAAGGGGGCAACTCTTTCTGTGCATTCGAGGGTTGTATTCCCTACTGACGGGGAGACATATTCAAAGAAAATCCATCTCCTGCTAAACTTGATAAATGTAAGGCAATGGTGGTTACTCAAGAAGCTGCTAAGGAGAAAGAGGCTGATCTAGACGAAGAGTTCTTTGAAGAGGGTGATGATGAAATGGTGGGTACCATTTCGATAATTCCGACTGAGTACTTAGGAGAATATGAGGGGAACCCTAATGAAGACTATAATGTAGATGATGAGGAGACTTTCTCATTCATTCGATATGAGGATGAGCCAGGTTATTTCCAAAGACCTTCTGAGAAACAAAAGTCTCATCTCCGTTCTTTGCATGTCATGGCTGAGATGAGTGGGATTATAGTTAACAAAGTCTTGGTTGATGGAGGAGCGGCGATTAGTTTATTGTTGGAAAGAATGCTGATGAAAGTGGGAAAGCATCCTGATGATTTGATTCCCACTAATATCTCTGTGACCGATTATAGCAGAGTTTCTACCCCTGCAAAAGGATTGGTTACCCTTGGGGTGAAATTTGGGTCCTCTGATCGAAACACTATCTTTGTGGTGGTGTCATCGAAGGCTAGCTATAACGCTTTGTTGGGGCGTGACTGGATCCATGGAATCGGGGCAGTACCTTCCATTGTGCATCAAAGTGTTCTTTTATGGACAGACGAAGGGAAACCTAAAGTGGTTAAGGCTAATTTAAATTTGTATGTCAAACAACTGCATGTCAATTTCAGGGTGTATAGTCCTAAATTGAAGCCTTTGAATGTCGACAGGGTGCTCACTTCTTACAACTGCGAAAGGTGTTTCTTGACATCGAAAGGATTAAATGTGAAGCTTCGTTATCCACAACTGGATATCCCTCCAACTAGCTGGGACTACTTAACATAGGTGGTGATTTGAAGATGTCCTTACATGGCTGATGAACAAGACATCTCGAATTACCTGATAATTTTAAGAAATTATTTAAGTAGTTTTTCTTCCATTGAAAATAAAAATGATTCTTCTGATGAAGTCAAGTCATCTAGGAATGTAGTTGTAACTTTTCCAATTTGTAGCACAGATTTGATTGCTTCGATCGAATTTAGTCATGGATTAGGTTCTTTTTGCTTTCCTAAATTTAATAATGTTATCAATCAAACTGCTGTCGATGTGGTAGAGGTACATTGTATCAAAAATAACTCAGTTGTTGAAATGATTGATAATAAAGTATGTTTCAATTCAAGTGAATCTATTGATTTATCTTTTGATTGCATCTATGATTTGGAGCCTTTGAATTTTGAAAAATATTCAATAAAAGATGATGAAGATACAAAAGGTTTTGATTCATAAGATCCTTTGGAAGAAGTTAATTTGGGATCTCATAATGATGTTCAAATCACTTACATATGTAAGAATATTGTGGAACCATGTCGAACCGACTTACTTAATCTTTTACATGAATTTAAAGACTGCTTTGCTTGGTATTATCATGAGATGCCTGATATCGATCGTTCTCTTGTAGAACATCGATTAGCATTAAAACCATTTGCTCCTGAAATCAATCAAAAGATTAAAGAAGAGATTGAACGTTTGATTAAAGCAATGTTCACTTGAACTGCATGTTATGTGAAATGGGTCTCAAATATTGTTCCTGTAATAAAGAAGAACAGAAAATTGAGAGTATGCATTGATTTTCGGGATTTGAATATTGCTACTCCGAAAAATGAGTCTTTCATTCCTATAGCAGATATGTTAATCAATTTTGCTACGGGTAATGAAATCCTGAGTTTTACAGACAGTTATTCAAGATATAACCAGATTTTTATTGCAGAGGATGATATGTCTAAAACTGATTTTCGATGCCCTAGAGCATTAGGGACATATGAATGGGTGGTTATGACATTCGGTTTAAAGAATGCTAGTGCGACATATCAACGTGCCATGAATACTATTTTCCATGAGTTTATTGGGAAATTTATGGAGGTTTATATCGATGATGTTATGGTTAAGTCAAGCTCCGTAAATCAGCATCTCGATCATTTGAGGCAGGCATTTAAAACAATGCGGAAAAAAGGATTAAAGATGAATCTCTTGAAATGTGCATTTGGTGTGTCTGCAGAAAATTTTCTAGGATTTGTAGTTCACAAGAAGGGGATTGTCATTGATAAAAATAAGGCTAACACAATCTTAAAGTTACCTCCTTCTAAGTCGAAAAAGGAAGTGCAATCTTTTCTTGGAAAGGTTAATTATTTTAGAAGTTTTATATCAAACCTTTCAGGTCGAACTCGAATATTTGCACCCCTAGTAAAACTTAAAGATGAAACACAGTTTATATGGACCGAAGAGCACTGATGAGCGGATATTTTATACACTTTTTGGGGTTAATTTCATATAGTTTTGAGTATGTTTTAGTTAGTTTTTAGTTTATTTCCATTAGTTTTTAGGAAAAATTCATATTTATGGACTTTACTATGAGTTGTGTGTTTTTCTGTAATTTCAGGTATTTTTCTGGCTGAAATTGAAGGAGCTGAGCAAAAATCTGATTCAGGCTGAAAAAGGACTGCTGATGCTGTTGGATTCTGACCTCCCTGCACTCAAAGTGGATTTTCTGGAGTTACAGAACTCGAAATGGCATGCTTCCAATTGCGTTGGAAAGTAGACATCCAGGGCTTTCCAGCAATATATAATATTCCATACTTTGCACAAGGATAGATGTATCTCTTAGATTCCTTAATCAGAATCTCCGTGGTATAAGCTAGAACTGATGGCAGCATTCATGAGAATCCAGAAAGTCTAAACCTTGTCCGTGGTATTTCGAGTAGGATTCAAGGATTGAATGACTGTGATGAGCTTCAAACTCCTGAAGGCTGGGCGTTAGTGACAGATGCAAAAGGATAGTAAATCCTATTCCAACCAGATCGAGAACCAACCGGTGATTAGCCGTGCTGTGACAGAGCGCGTGAGCGTAGTTTTCACTGGAAGGATGGATGGTAGCCATTGACAACGGTGATCCACCAACACACAGCTTGCCATAGGAGGACGTGCGTGCGTGAACAAGAAGACAGAGGAAAGCAGAGATTCAGAAGACCAAGCATCTCCAAAACTCCAACATATTCTCCATTACTGCATAACAAGTAACCTTTAATCCATGCTCTATTGTTTATTTGCAATTCAACTGCTAAACATAATTGACTTCCTGACTAAGATTTACAAGATAATCATAGATTGCTTCAAACCAACAATCTCCGTGGGATTCGACCCTTACTCACGTGAGGTATTACTTGGACGACCCAGTGCACTTGCTGGTCAGTGGTACGAATTGTGAAAAGTGTGATTCACAATTCGTGCACCAAGTTTTTGGCACCGTTGCCGGGGATTGTTCGTGTTTGGACAACTAACGGTTTATTTTGTTGCTTAGATTAGGAAAAATTTTTCTTTTTAGTTTAGAGTCTTTTATTATTTATCCCTTGTTAAAACACTTTAAATTTATAGCTCAATTAGTTAGAACGTGGTGTTTATGTTCATGGTAATTGGCTATCATATTTTTAAAATCTTTTTCAAAAATATTTTTTTTTATTAAATCCTGTGCCAAACTTTAAGTTTGGTGTTTTCTTGTTGATTTTTCAAAAAAAAAAAATTTTTCAAAAATTTCTTTTGGTTTTCTAAAAAAATTTTAAGTTTGGTGTTCTTCCCTAGTGTTCTTAAGTTTTCCTTGTGACTTGATCTTAAAATTTTTAAGTTTGGTGTTCCTTGGTGTTTTCCCTCCAAAATTTTCGAAAATAGGGAACATTAGATCTAAAAATTTTAAATCTTGTGCTATCTTATTGTTTTTCTCTCTCCTCTTTAAATTCAAAAATATCTTTTCTCTCTATTTTAAAAACAATTTTTGAAATATATTTATAAAATTCAGATTTTTTATTTCAAAAAAAAAATTTTTTTTTTAAATCATCATATCCTTTTCAAAACTTCCTAAACACTTTCTCTCTCCTCATTTTTTTTAAAATCATAATTTTTGTTATTTTTATTTTTGGTTAAGTTGTCCTCTTTCTATAAAATAAAATAATTAAAAAGGTAAATCAATCCAAGTTATATCCCTTTGTTGAGACTGAGCGGTTAAAGTCAAGGTCCAAAGCAAAAAGAAGAGTGTGCTTAAGAACTCTGGACACCTCTAATTGGGGACTTTAGCAAAGCTGAGTCACAATCTGAAAAGGTTCACCCAATTATGTGTCTGTGGCATTTATGTATCCGGTGGTAACACTGGAAAACAAAGTGCTTAGGGCCACGGCCAAGACTCATACAATAGCTGTGTTCAAGAATCATCACACTGAAATAGGATACTCAATAACACTATCTGAATTCTAAGTTCCTATAGATGCCAATCACTCTGAGCTTCAATGGATAAAGTGAGATGCCAAAACTGTTCAGAAGCAAAAAGCTACTAGTCCCGCTCATCTAATTAGAGCCTGAGCTTCACTCAAAAACTCTGAGATATTATTACTTCTCAACTTATTAGTCTTCTATTTTATTTGTCTAAGTTGCTTGAGGACAAGCAACAGTTTAAGTTTGGTGTTGTGATGAGCAGATATTTTATACGCTTTTTGGGGTTAATTTCATATAGTTTTGAGTATGTTTTAGTTAGTTTTTAGTTTATTTCCATTAGTTTTTAGGAAAAATTCATATTTCTGGACTTTACTATTAGTTGTGTGTTTTTCTGGCTGAAATTGAAGGAGCTGAGCAAAAATCTGATTCAGGCTGAAAAAGGACTGCTGATGTTCCTGACTAAGATTTACAAGATAATCATAGATTGCTTCAAACCAACAATCTCCGTGGGATTCGACCCTTACTCACGTGAGGTATTACTTGGACGACCCAGTGCACTTGCTGGTCAGTGGTACGAATTGTGAAAAGTGTGATTCACAATTCGTGCACCAAGCATCAAGGGGCTTTCAAGTCGACTAAAGCTTACTTGTCCAAAGCGCCAGTAATGGCGACCGTTCGTCCTTATGAGCCTTTGAAATTATATATTGCAGCATCGATGAATACTATTGGATGTATGTTGGCTCAAGACGATGAGGAAGAACATGAACGAGCTATTTATTATTTTAGTAGGGTGTTAACTGATATCAAAACAAGGTACTCACCTATTGAAAAACTGTGTTTATCTCTTTATTATGCTTGCACGAAATTAAAATGCTATCTGGTTGCAAAAACTGTGAATGTGATTGCACAGAGTGAATTAGTTAAATATATGTTATCTTATCCTATGTTAAGAAGCCGATTAGAAAAATGGATGTTGGCTTTGACGAAATTCGATTTGTAATACATTCTGGCAAAGGCTGTGAAAGGCTAGGTCATTGAGGATTTTCTAGTGAATCATTCGAATAATCCCAATGACCACTTTTCAGAAAAATGGATATTGGTTTTAAAGCAGTTATCAAAAGAATTCAAATGTAATAATGAGAAATTACAAAAGTATCTATCGATAGCATAGGAGTTGCTGCCATCTTTTCAGAAAGTCTCATTGGTTCATATTCCAAGGATTCGGAATGAAATTGCTAATGAGTTAGCCCAAATTGCATCGAAATACAGAGTATTCCTTGAAATGCTAGAAAAGCTAGCAAGGGTTCGTCAGATTTTGGTGTCCATTGATGAAAGAGAGGCTTTAGACTTAGATGAGTTGAATGATGATGATTGGATAAAACCCATTGATGAGTATCTAAAAGATCCTAATATTCGAGTTGATAGGAAAGTAAAGTTAAAAGCAATAAATTTTGTGTTAATAGTTGATGAGTTGTATAGAAAAGGCATCAATAGAAGTCTTTCTAGATGTTTAAGTCAGTCAGATAAAGATATTGCTTTGGAAAAAGTTCATAGAGGTATATGTAGTGTCTATTAGGTTGGAAAGAAAATGTAGTGGGTACTTCGACGAAATCATGTTTATTGGCCTTCTATGATTAAAGATTGCCTCGATTATGCGAGAGCATGTCAAGAATGTCAACGACATGGAGTGATACAACAAATCCCAGCTTCCGAATTACATTCAATTATTAAGCATGGCCTTTTCCAGGTTGGGCTTTGGATTTGATTGGAGTAATGCACCCACCTTCGTCGAAAAATCATAAGTTTATTGTGGTCGCAATTGATTATTTCACGAAGTGGGTCAAAGCTGTTCCTTTAGTAGAGACTGGGCATAATGAAATTATAGACTTTATCGAGGAGTGTATAATTCATCGATATGGGATTTCCCAAACTCTAAGCATTGATCAGGGAACTATGTTTACTGGTCAGCGTGTTAAGAATTTTGCAGCTTCGAGGAATATTAATATGGTTACTTCAACTCCATATTACGCATAAGTTAATGGCCAAGTTGAGGCAACAAATAAAATATTGATGAATTTGATTAAAAAGCAAATTGGTCGTAAACCTCAAACTTGGCATGAGACTTTGAGTCAGGTATTATGGGATTACCGAAACTCACCAAGAGGTGCAACAGGTACTTCTCCTTATAAGTTGGTGTATGGTCATAATGCAGTTTTGCCATTGGAAATTAATCTTAATACCTAAGAATAATGAGGCAAGATGACCTGCCAATCAAAGATTATTGGAATGAAATGTATGACGAGTTAAATCACTTGAATTTAGAACGTATTCTAGCACTTGAGAATATGGTTCGGCAAATAGATAACATTGCTCGAAATTATAATCATCGAATAAAGGAGAAGTGTTTTAGTATGGGGGAGTTGGTGTTAAAAGTTATATTGCCAATTGAAAAGAAATCGAAGTTTCTTGGCAAATGGTCCCATAATTGGAAAGGACCTTTTCAAGTGATTGACTTATATTCCAGGAATGCATATCGAATTAAGGATATCCATTTAGGAAAGGTAATTAAGTCAATAAATGGAAAATACTTGAAACAGTATCGATGCATAGAAGATCAAGATTAGATATATAAAAAAAATTACAAATATTTAGAGTTCTAAATTGATGGAAGGAAAGGTGCCAAAAGTCCTTGAAGTTCAGAATAAAGTTGAATCCTTTCACTATCTAAGGCAGAGTATGCTTCGACTTGTTCATGTTCTTCGTTCTGGACCTTGTCAAATTGCTTGTTGATCTCCTCTTGTTTGGTTTCTGCTATGCAAAGCTCTTTGAAAATTTCTTGTTTCTCCTGTTTCACTACAGCAAAGGGCTCGGCCAATTCGGCTCTTCTTTCTCAAATTCTAGCCAATTCTTTCCCAATTTGGGCTAGTTCTGTTTCGAGCTTCTCTTCTCATTTGTCGAAATAGACTTGAGTGCTGATGACCTGAGCAATTCTTAAATCATACTCTTTGCATGATTGCTTCATTGACTAAAGAGCAGTGCCATTTTCTTCCGATTCGATTTTGATTTTGGCTACTTTTTCTTTGGTCTCTTGTAATTTATCTTGAATGATGATGCAATTGTTTGAGACCTTTGTAAACCTTTTTATTATGGAATAAAATTGAAGAGGGACATGACATTCGAGAGAAGAACTCAGAACGTCAGATAAAAGGACATTCAAGTCAGGCTGATCAATCCATTTTGTAGGAGTATGTGTCAGTAGCCTGAGTACAGTGGTTAAGTTCTGTGGGAAGACTCAATTTGGATTGGTTTCCAGTGGCTGGAGTCGAGATGGGAACCTCTTCCTCTTGAGCGATTTTTGTTAGAACAGCCTTTAGTTTAGCCAATTCAGCATCAAAGGGTTTAGAAGTGACGTCTGGGATTTCTACTGATGGTTCAGGATCATGTGAAGAAGAAAGTTTAATGGTTTTTTATGGACTTGGTATTTTGTGTGGTGATGTGACTTCTTTGACTATTCGAATGGGTGAGTCAAGGTTTTGTGCAATGGGGGTCCTGAGGAGTGTATCAGTGCAGATTGGTGAAGGAGGACTCGAAATGATTGGTCCTTGGGGTAGTGAAAGTCGATCTTAAGTCAAATCAACTAAAGATGGTGTTCTAGTAGTTGATGGGAGGATGATTTGTATAGGTTCTACTGAAACCAAAGTCTGAGCAGAATAGTGGGACTCTTGTGGTTCTAATCTAGGCTGATTCTCTTTATTCTTCGATTCAGGGACGAATGAGGAAGAGGAAGTAGATTGAGTAACCTTCTCAGCCTAGAATATAAAAACATGTTTATAGGATAAACATTTCAAGTTTATTCAGAAAAATTTGAAATCGATAAGAGTATACCTAAATGGATTTCTTTCGAACGAGATGAGGGAATGAAGTAGCTTCTGATGAATCTTCTGAATCTGACTCGTTTGAGGAAGCAAAGATGTTTGTTTGGGATTTACTATCATCATAGGAATTCTCACTTGATGATTGAATTTGACAAAGATCGAAAGAATAAGAACAAGGTATGTTTGAATAAACATGGCAAAAGAAATTCAGAAAAAAATTTGATTAAAGGTTTTCCTTCTTAGAGCCTTTATTAGAAACTTTTTAAATTTTCTTTTTTGGTTGCCTTTGTTGTGCTGTGGCTTCGATTTTCCTTTTCGAGGTCCTCTTCGGTGAGCCTTCAGCAACTGGTATAACTTTTTTTGATGAATCTTTGATTTGGTCGAAGGTGCGACTGTATTGAGAGTAATACTTGGTCCACCATTCGACAAAGAATTTGGTAATGTATGAACTACGATCATAAACAAGATGAGTATAGTTGTCCCTATGTCGTTATTGGTTGTAAGGCAATAATCAATGTTTCTCTTTGAGGTAAATTCGATATGACAGAGGGCATTGTCATTTCAAGGAATGAGTATAGGAATAGCTTGAGAGAAACCTAGTTTCCTAGCAACATAATGAGGGGAATAAAGAGTTTCCATGAATTGCTCTTTTTTATATTGAGGTACTCCGATTGGAATTTACCTGAACAGCAAGGAAATTTGTCCATGATTTGTTGGCTATTTCATTCTCTTTGTCATCAGAAGGGAAGAGAAGGCATTCTAGCCATTGGGGGCATAGTTTTGATGCAAGAAAGGAGTAAAGTTCAAGTCATTGTTGTTGAAGATTTTGCAGGAATGGAAGAGGGAGAAGACAGTCCAGAATAAGTCTTCAGTTGAGTTGGTATTTTCCAAGTTTGGTTGAAAGGGGCCAATCGAAATCCCTCAATATGTTGTTTTTCTGGAGCGCTACCCCCATCCTGCTACATGTACTTTTCGAACACAGAATTTAACCAAAGTTGGAGGAGCCAAAGAGGGCCTCCCACATTGATCAACGAGTTGGCTCGAAGATAATCAACTAGTTATCCAAGTTCATCAAACAGATGCCTCCAAAATCAACTTGGCCAAATTGAATTTGTGGCCTTCATGTAGAAGGGCAACCAAAGGAAGAAACAACTTTTGTATTTGGACACTTCTTGAATAGAAAACGATGACATTCAACCAATAGTACAAGAATGCCACGCTTTCTTCGTCAGTCACATGATCGTTTTCATTTCCCATATGATGACTGAAAAATTCACTGTAGGGGTTCTTTTGAGCTATCTTATAGGTCCGATTTGGCTGCATATCATAAGTTACTTCAGGGAATTTGTTGGGAGGCCAGTGATAGCAACCACATCAAGTAATGAGGGCCCTATCATCCCACAAGGGAGGTGAAAGTTGTTTGTTATTTTGTTTCAAAAGCACATAACTGCCCCAATCATCCAATGGTGAGTGGTAGGAGAGAAGTGAGAAAGTCGAAGGAGGTCATGAAGACTAAGAGCCCTCTAAGCGTCACCCTTTACTGATTTGAGACGTCTATGCCAAGCTCAAAAGTCAGCTCCTCGAGGGGTAACTTTGGGGTTATTCCCGAAGGTTTTCTTATTGTCGATAAAAGCAGCAACAAGGAGGTCTCGTTTGATGAGCAAGTCTTCCCCCTCAGCGTTGGGGAAGAAATCAAGGCGTTTGCTGGTGCGCTCTAGGGCTTGAATGGGGCCAATAAAGCAGCACGTTTCATTATCAATGGTGAAAGGAATGAGAATCCTCTTATCATCAGGTTGAAGTTGAGAATCTTCAATAATCTCATCATTGATTTGGTTTAGTACTTGAAAGGTCAATAGTTCTTGAGCCTGAGCTGCAGGACCTTTGCCCTTATCTTGCGCAATGGAAGTATTGTGAATTGAAGAGGAAGCCATTGGTGTGTAAATGTGAGAAATTGAGGATGGTGAAGTTAATTGCAGAAGGTAGAATCACACAGAGTATTTAGAGAAGAGGAGAAGACAAAGATCGAGAATAGAAGGTTACATGTGAGTGATGGTAAAAATTCAATTCAATAGATAAAAAGGTGTTCTGCCATTTCGTATGAGGAAGTTCAAAATTTGAAATTGGGTAACTTCTCAAAGAAGGCAAAGTGGTGGAGAGAAAAATTAAGAATAATGGAAAACGTGTCAGACAGGCACGAGTAAATGAAGGGAAGTGAATTTCATTTATGATTAATTAATGCCTTATGATATATAATGAGAGCATGTTAGGATTAAGTGTTCTTGTTCTAAGATAATATCAAAAATAACACATTAATCCTTTGGGGCAATTTGTTAGTCGAAAATAATTTATTTCGAAAGAAGTAGCATTCGAGAGTCAATAGGCGTGTGTTTTTCGAATAGAAGTCAATATCGAAGGAGAGTCCTTTGGCAAGGAAAATTGAGCAGAGTCGGTCATGACCAGTCAACAAGCTGATCAACATGTTGAATCAAAGGTTTCAAGATTTGAGGGTTGTTTTCTAATGTTACTAATGAGTGGATATTTTATACCCTTTTGGTACTATTTTCTTAGTGTTTTTAGTTATATTTTGTTAAATTTTATTATGCTTTAGTAGGTTTTAGTGAAAAATTCACATTTTGGATGCTACTTTGAGTTTTTGTATTTTTCTTATGATTTTAGGTGATTTTTGGATGAATTTGGCAAGTTTTGGCAAAGTCTAATTCAGAGGCAAAGAAAGGATAGTAGATGCTATCAAATCCTGACCTCCGTGCATTCCAACGAGCATTTCTTGAACTCAGAAGTCCAATTGACGCGCTCTCAATTGCTTCGGAAAGTTAACTTCCAGACTTTCCAGCAATATATAATAGTCTATACTTTTCTTTGGAAAGGACTGCCCAAAACGGGCGTTGAACGCCCAACTTACCCCCTTTCTGGAGTTCAACGCCCAAGAAGGACCAACCCTCCAAATTGAATGCCCAAATTGGAGTTCAACGCCAGCCAAGGAGCAGGAACCAAAGTTGAACGCCCAAAACTTGAGTTGGACACCAGGCTTCAGCCCAAACACTCACCAAGTGGGCCCCAAAGTGGATTTTAGCACTTCTTAGCTTATTTTATTTTCTTTTTGTAATTTTTAGTTAAAAATAATATCTTTTAGGTTTAGTCTTAGAGTTTTTATTATAAATAAGGGACTTCCTTCCTCATGAGGATCATGCCTCCCAGGAGGGGAGAAGCATAGACACATATCTCTGTTTTCTATAAAAGTATGAGCAACTAAACCTCCTAAGTTAAGGATAGGAGCTCTGCTCATTCCCATGCATTAATATCATTACTTTTCTATTTTAATATATATTTGATTCCATTCTATGATGTATTGTCGTTCTTCATCTTTATGAATCTGGGGTGGAACAAGAGTATGACCCCTTATTCTACATGAGTCTTTACGATTCCTGACCCCAATAGTATTGAGCTACAGCTTGAGAGTACATCACAGGTTCCAACAAGTTATTTGCGCTAATTGGGATATGTGACATGAAATCTCCTTAGTGTGGGTAATTGAGGTCCCTGTGGCATTAAGGTTAGAATACTGAGCATCATTCTCTGATCCGGAAGATCCGACCTTGTTTGTGGTGTTTTGAGTAGGATCATCAGAGATTGAATTGCGTGAGCTTCACCTTCTTCCAGATTGAACTATCACGGCTGGTGTTTGGTTTAGATTAGAGGAGATTAATGACCATGACCCATGGCTTAATCACTTACAGCCTTGCCATTGAATAAATCACTCATTGTTAGAGTAGTCAATAAGAAGTATTAATCCGGAAGAACAAGCATCTCTGAGGCCTTAACTGATTTCTTACTATTGTTTCTACCTCAATTCTTTATTGCTTTCGTTATTGTTTTGTTTATGCGCCTACAACAACAATCAACTTTCTATTCGCCTGACTAAGATCTGCAGGATAACCACAGCTTGCTCAATCCAACAATCCTCGTGGGATTCGATCCTCACTCACCTGAGGTATTACTTGGACGACTCGGTGCACTTGTCGGTTCAGTTATGCAAGTTTCATTTTCGCGCACCAAGTTTTTGGTGCCGTTGCCGGGGATTGTTCGTAATTGACAAACTACTGGTTGTCTTGCTGCTTAGGTCAGGTACTTTTTACTGTTTTTTTCTTTTTGTGTATCTGATTTTCTTTTTTAAAATTTTTCAAAAATATTTTCATCTTTAGTCCTCTTTTTTTTTGTTTGAGTCTTGTATCAAATATTAAGTTTGGTGTCCCTTTTGTTTTTATTTCTTTTCTTGAGTCTTTGAAAATTGTTCTTGTTGTCTTTCTTTATATTCTAATTTTTCTTAGTATTTTCTTTTATTTGATTTCATAATTGTTAAGTTTGGTGTCTTTTAGTGTTTCTCTCTCTATTTTTTCGAAATTAGTCTCATTTGATTTCAAAATTTTTAAGTTTGGTGTCTTTTGGTGTTTTTCTTTTAAAATTTAATTTTGTTTATCTTTCTCTTTTTAATTTTCGAATCTTCTTGTTATCTTATTTTGATTTAATTTCAAATTTTAAGTTTGGTGTCACAATTGGTAATCTTTTCATTTAATTTAATTTTCTTGTTTATCTTTTTTTTTTCTTTCTTTAAATCTTTATCTTATCTTTTTCTTTGATTTTAAAATTTTGTTATCTTATCTTATTTCAAATTTAAAGCATTTTGTTAGTTTTTGCTTTTCTTTCAATATTTAAATTTCAAAATCTTTATTTGACTTCTTCTTTTTAATTTTCAAAAATTTTCAAAATCAAATCTCTTATCTTACTTTTTAAAATCTTATCTTATCTTGTTTGACTTTTTATTTCCAAATTTAAATTTTAAAATCTTTGATTGACTCTTTCTTTTTGATTTTTAAAAATTTTCAAAATCAAATCTTTTATTTTATTTTCAAATCTTGCTTTATCTTATTTCAATTTTAAAAGTCTAGTGTCTTTTAATATTTCCTTCTTCTTTCTAAATTTCAAAAATTTCAAATCTTCTATTTTTCGTTTTAATTAATTTTCTTTTTAAAAAATTTTTCAAATCATATCTTATCTTGATCTTTGATCTTTATCTTATCTTTTTTCTTGATTTTCAAATTTTGATATCCTATCTTTATTTTAAATTCAAATTTTAAAAGTTTAGTATTTTAGTCTTTCTTTCTTTCAATTTGAATTTTAAAATCTTTATTTGACTTTTTCTTTCTAATTTTCTTGATTTTTAAAATTTTGTTGTCTTATCTTATTTTAAATTGAGTTTCAAAAATCCCTATTTAACTCTCTCTTTTTAAAATTTCAAAAATTTTCAAAATCAAATCTTCTATCTTACTTTCAAATCTTGTTAGTTAGTTGTTTGTTTTGTTTAATTTTAATTTTTTATTTTCAAATTAATATTCTATTTTCTTTATTTATTTTTGAAAAAAAAAACTTTGAAAACCCTCTCTTCTAATTCTTGCATTCTTGTTTCTTTGGGATATCTCACTAGGAGCTCTCTAGACTGTGACATAGAGGCTCTCCCTTTTTCTTTGTCTCTTGTTTGCAGAAGAACACAAAAATTACTATGGATCATAATGAGGGTGCTCAACCCAGAAGATTCTTGGGGTCTTATACAGCTCCTACTCCTGACTTCTATGGAAGGAGCATTTGTGTGCCCCTTATTAGAGCAGACAATTTTGAGCTCAACCCACAGTATTACTCTAGTGCTGCAAAACTGCCAGTTTTATGGACTCTCGCAAGAAGAACCCACAGAATTCCTTGCTGACTTCTTGCATATAGCTAACACAGTAAGAACTAACAGAGTAGACCAGGATGTCTACAGGCTGCTACTATTTCCATTTGCTGTAAAAGGCCAAGCAAAGAGGTGGTTGAATGCTTAACTCAAAGCAAGCCTGAACTCCTGGAGTAAGCTGGTGGACAAATTTTTGAATCAATACTTCCCCCCAAAGAAGCTGACCCATCTAAGACTGGACATTCAAGGCTTCAAACAAGGAGATAATGAATCCCTTCACGATGCTTGGGGGAGGTACATGATGATGCTAAGGAAATGTCCCACGGAAATATTCTCAAAATGGGAAAAGCTAGACATTTTCTATTACGGACTCACAGACATGGCTCAGATGTCCCTGGATAACTCTGCTGGTAGTTCAATACATATGAAAAAGACTATTGAAGAAGCTCACGAACTTATTGAGACAGTCGCCAGCAACCAGTATCTATACTCGTCTAGTGAGACTTCAATAAAAGGAAAGGTCAAGACAGTGTCTACTGAATCTAACCCTCCAGAATAAAGTGAATCATTAACCCAGCAGCTACACTCCCTCACACAACAGTTGCTAAGTTTTACAAGAAGTGTTGCAGGAGACCCGAGCCTCCAACAAGAATATAGAAGCACGATTGAACCAGGCTGAACAACATTTGTCTAAACAGATAAGAGAAGAGTGCCAAGCCATCCAATTGAGGAGTGGAAGGACCCTGAACAACCAGCCCCAGAATAGTGGGAAGCAGGGGGAAAAGGAAATGATAGTAGATGAACAAGCTGCAACTCAGAGCACCATCAAGGACGTTGAACGCCCAAAAAGGGATAACAAGGGCATCTAACGCCCAGAAGGGAGCAACCCTGGCGTTGAACACCAAGAAGGAATCACCAAGGGCCTTCAACGCCAAAAAAGCGGGGACAACAGACACATCAATTTGGGAGACACCTCCCCTAGACAGTTTTACCACCCTTCCTCAGTCCCTAGGAGTGCTCACCCTGCACCACTCATGGCCCTTGAGTACAAGGCCAAGTTACTATACCCTTAAAGACTCCAGAAAGCAGAAACGGATAAGCAATTCGACAAGTTCTTAGAAATTTTCAAGAAGCTGGATAATAAAATCCCCTCTACAGAGGCTCTTGAACAAATGCCTTCATATGCTAAGTTCATGAAGGAAATACTGAATAACAAGAAGGATTGGAAGGAAGTAGATACAGTGGTGCTTAGTAGGAGTACAGTGCAGTCATTCAGAGGAACCTTCCCAAGAAACTTAAGAGACCTCTCACTCTTCCCAGTGACACAGTGCCTACACCAAGCGTAGAGTGCAAGACCATCATAATGGAGGAAGTGCAAGCTGCTAAAGGGTCAGAGGAGAGAGAAGCTCCAGAAAAGACTGAGGTTACACTGTCACATGCCTACTCTATGACACCTATTCAAGAGCTTGAAGCACCACACCCTCAGAAGTCCCAAAAGGAGACCAAGGACGAGTATTGCTCACAGTTCTTGGAAGTCTTTAAGAAGCTACAAATCAATATTCTTTTTGCTGAAGTCTTGGAGCAAAGGTCTCTCTCTAATGGACGACACCTCATTGATGCTGAGAGAGGCGAATTAGTGCTGAGGTTACATAAGGATCACATAGTTTTCAAGGTCTTTAAACCTCCAAAACCCCCTGACAAAGGAGGTACTTGCATGCAGAGTACAATACTGAAGCCTCCTCCCTTGGTGGAAACACATACAGTTTCCCCAGACATCAACCCTAAGTTTGGTGTTGGGCAATCACTAGCCACCAAGGAGGAAGGTTCCAAGAGGAAGATGCATAGGGGATGGAGAAACAATACAACCCCTAACCTAACAAGCAAAGAGAATCAAGCTGATAATAATACCAGAAAGCTTGTTAGGAGGAATTCACATCCGAAGGCACTAATCTTCTCCTCTTCTCCCATAGAGTCATTTCTTTTAACCAACTGGAAGAAGAGGAAGAAATTCAACAATCAAGTTTCAAGCTAATGACATTAAAGAAGCGCTTGTTGGGAGGCAACCCAACCATAAGTATCCCATAGTCTTTTCTTCTTTCTTTCTATTATTTTAGTTTGATTTCATATTATTTTATTATTTTTCATAGTTTTCTTAATTTTTCTAACATTTGTGATCATGTGTAGCCATTAGAACAGAGACAGGAATGCGTAGGAGAGAAACAAAACACCCAGGAGGGTGCCCCATACTGGTGTTCAACACCAGAAGGGTGAAGAGAGCTTGGGCATTCAACGCCCATAAGGGAATAGTCCTGGCATTCAACGTCAAGAGGGGACCAAGTTTTCTTTGCTTAGGAACAAGCAAACTTTTTAAGTTTGGTGTTGTAGAGCGAGCTCTAGGTGTATATTATCATCAATAGCACCAAAGGGAGGTGAATCATCTTCACAGAAGAGCACAACCTAAGCAACCATCAGCACTGAGGTGGTTGAGTTTTATTCTCCCTTCTTTCTATTTTTCAGTATTTTATTCTATTTTCTGTTTTCTATTTTCTATTCTAGCTTTTGCATGATTGCTCTTAGGATTTTGCTTTAGTAGTTTATTTTCAAAATTTTTTTCCGGTTTAAGATATCTCATGAATTATCCACTAAGCTTAAAAATAAATTTTTTTGAAAAAGAAGTAGTAAAATACACAAGGTCTTGAGAATATCATAAGTTATTCCAATTATTTTGATGTGGTGGCTGATGAGCGGATATTTTTTGAGGAATATAAAGCCAAGATACCTTATCCTCAAAAACTCTGCCAAGAGGAGCAGGATAAGCAATTTACTCGCTTTGCAGATTATCTCATGACTCTTGAAATAAAGATTCCATTTGCAGAGGCACTTGAGCAAATATCTTCTTATGCCAAGTTCATGAAAGAGATCTTGAGTCATAAAAAGTATTGGAGAGAAACAGAAAGAGTTCTCCTCACTGAAGAATGCAGTGCAGTCATTCTAAAAAGCTTTCCTGAAAAGCTTAAAGACCCTGGGAGTTTTCTGATACCATGCATATTAGAAGGTAATTGCACCAAGACAGTTTTGTGCGATCTTGGGGCAAGCATCAACCTAATACCTGCATCCACTATCAGAAAGCTTGGCTTAACTGAAGAAGTTAAACCAACCCGGATATGTCTCCAACTTGCTGATGGCTCCATTAAATACCCATCAGGCGTGATCGAAGACATGATTGTCAGAGTTGGGCCATTCGCCTTTCGCACTGACTTTGTAGTACTGGAAATGGAGGAGCACAAGAGTGCTACTCTCATTCTAGGAAGACCCTTCCTAGCAACCGGACGAACCATCATTGATGTCCAACAACGGGAAATAACCCTGAGAGTTAATGATGATGAGTTTAAGTTGAATGCT
>NC_029787.2:118506914-118507199 GCF_000816755.2 Arachis ipaensis
ACCTGCCAATGTTAAGGCAATCAGAAGCTTTCTAGGACATGCAGGATTCTATAGGAGGTTTATAAAGGATTTTTCAAAAATCGCAAAACCTCTAAGCAATCTGCTAGCTGCTGACACGCCATTTGTGTTTAACACACAGTGCCTGCAGGCGTTTGAAACGCTGAAAGCTAAGCTGGTCACAGCACCAGTTATTTCTACAACAGACTGGACATTACCATTTGAGCTAATGTGTGATGCCAGTGATCACGCCATTGGTGCAGTGTTGGGACAGAGGCATGACAAGCT
>NC_029787.2:118507227-118525166 GCF_000816755.2 Arachis ipaensis
GACCATGCTGCTCTTAAATATCTACTCACAAAGCAGGATTCAAAACCCAGGCTCATCAGATGGGTGTTGCTTCTGCAGGAGTTTGATATAGAAATAAGAGACAGAAAAGGGACAGAGAACCAAGTGGCTGATCATCTGTCCCGGATAGAGCCAGTAGAAGGGACGTCCCTCCCCTCTCTTGAGATCTCTGAGACTTTTCCGGATGAGAATTTATTTGCCATTCAGGAAACACCATGGTTTGCCGATATTGCAAACTATAAAGCTGCAAGGTTCATACCCAAAGAGTACAATAGGCAACAAAAGAAAAAATTAATCACTGATGCAAAGTACTACTTGTGGGATGAACCCTATCTCTTTAAGAGATGTGCAGACGGAATAATCCGTAGGTGTATTCCTAGAGAAGAAGCACAGAGGATCCTATGGCATTGCCATGGATCTCAATATGGAGGCCATTTCGGAGGTGAGCGAACAGCCACCAAGGTCCTCCAATGTGGATTCTATTGGCCCACACTCTATAAAGATTCCCGAGAGTTTGTACGTAACTGTGACAGTTGCCAAAGAGCTGGTAATCTGCCTCATGGTTACGCCATGACTCAACAAGGAATCTTGGAGATTGAGTTGTTTGACGTATGGGGAATTGACTTCATGGGACCCTTCCCACCATCATTCTCAAACACTTATATTCTGGTGGTAGTTGACTATGTATCAAAATGGGTTGAGGCTATTGCCACACCCACTAATGATACTAAAACAGTGCTGAAGTTCCTCCAGAAATATATCTTCAGCAGGTTTGGGGTCCCTAGAGTACTAATCAGTGATGGGGCACTCACTTCTGCAACAAACAGCTTTACTCTGCCATGGTCCGGTATGGGATTCGTCACAAGGTGGCGACTCCATATCATCCCCATACTAATGGACAAGCTGAAGTCTCTAACAGAGAGCTAAAAAGAATCCTAGAACGGACTGTAAATACCCGTAGAAAGGATTGGGCAAGAAGCTTGGATGATGCTCTGTGGGCATACAGAACAGTATTCAAGACTCCTATAGGGACCTCTCCATACCAACTGGTCTATGGTAAGGCATGTCACCTGCCCGTGGAACTGGAACATAAAGCCTACTGGGTAACCAGATTCCTGAACTTTGATGCCAAATTAGCTGGAGAAAAAAGATTGCTCCAGGCAACCCAGCATGGGGCATCAATCCTCTAAGCATTTTGCCCTATTTTTATTTTTATTTTTATTTGTTTATATAAAGTTCACTGACACTAAAGTAAAGAATCAATTGCATAAATTCACAGGGTTACAGAAGGAATCTGCATTCAAAACAGAGAAAAAGAGCTCACTGGCAAGAAAATGCCAGTGAAAGTCAATTTTGGGTGTTTAGCGCCCAAAAGGGGCATCCAGTGGGCGCTGAACGCCAGTAAAGATAGCTATCTGGCGTTCAACGTCAGAAAAGGGCAACAACTGGGCGTTGAACGCCCAGGAGAGCAGCATTTGGGCGTTGAACGCCCAAAACAGGCAGTGTTTGGGCGTTCAAACGCCAGGATAGTGGGGAGGAGGTAAAAATCATTCTTCTTCATATTTTTTCATTCTAATTTTAAAATTCCATGTTTTTAATTCATGATTTCTTGCATAAACATGTTAAGAACCTTGATTTCGAAAATCCCTCTTTAAAAATATCAAATGTATCTTAATCCATAAGCACCAAGCCTCTTTGCAAATTCAATCCAACTCTTTTCAAATCTCTTTTTTAAACAAATCTATCTTTTCAACTCATCAATATCTTTTTCAAAATCTCCACTTTATCTTTTTCAAAATCTAGATCTATCTTTTTCAAAAATCTTTCATATCTGTTCAATTTTAAACTATATCCTCTCTTATCATATCTTCTATCTTATCTTTTCCAAATCAATCTTTTTATCATATCTTTTCAAAATTTTCGAACCCACCCCCCTCCCTTTATATATGGGTTCGGCCTCCACCCTCCTCCATCAACAATTGCACCTAGCTCTCCTTCTATCCCTCTCCTTTCTTTTCTTTTGCTTGAGGGCAAGCAAACCTCTAAGTTTGGTGTGTTTATCTGTGATCACTAAGAGCATGGCTCCTAAGGAAAAACAACACACTTCAAGAGGCAAGAAAGAGAGCGTTCCAAAACCACTTTGGAATCAAGGGAAGTTCTTATCTAAAGAACATGCAGACCATTATTACAAAATAATGGGTCTAAGATCAGTGATCCCGGAAGTTAGATTCGATCTGAAAGAAGACGAATATCCGGAGATCCAGGAGCAAATTCGAATCAGGAACTGGGAGGTCCTAGCTAATCCTGAGACGAAAGTGGGAAGGAATATGGTCCAGGAGTTCTATGCTAATATGTGGTAGACTGACAAGCAAAAACTATCTGGAACTGCTTTCTATGAATATCGGACCATGGTCAGAGGAAAGATTGTTCATACCATCCCTGATAAGATCAGAGAGATCTTAAAGCTACCTCAACTGAAAGATGATCCAGACTCTTTCAACAGGAGAATGATGAGAACAGACAAGGGTCTGGATAAGATTCTAGAGGATATATGTATCTCTGGAGCAAGGTGGACCACTAGCACGAAGGGTGTCCCAAATCAACTCAAAAGGGAAGATCTCAAACCAGTCGCCCGAGGATGACTGGACTTCATTGGGCATTCTCTGCTGCCCACTAGCAACCGTTCTAAACTCACTGTTAAAAGAGCAGTGATGATCCATTGCATCATGATGGGAAAAGAAGTAGAAGTTCATCAACTGATTTCAACTGAATTCTACAAAATTGCCAATAAAAATTCTAAAGAGGCCAGGTTGGCTTACCCAAGCTTGATTTCTCTGCTCTGCAAGGACGCTGGAGTAAGGATGGGAATAACTGAGTATATCTCAATTGAGAAACCAATCACCAAAGCATCAATGGAAAAATAACAAGCACAGGATGACCCCATCAAGAAGAAAACACAGGAATTTCTCCCAGAAATCCCTCAATCTAAATACTGGGAGTATCTTGAAACATCAGTTACCGAAATGCAAGAAGCTATGGAACAAATAATAAAGGAACAGAAGGAACAAAGTCAAATTATTACCTATTTGTTTAAAGAACAAGAGGAGCAAGGGCGTGACTTAAGGGAATTGAAGCGCCAGAAGTTATCTCTTGAAGGACCAAGCACCCCACAGATCAAACAAGCAACAGTTTAAGTTTGGTGTTGTGATGAGCGGATATTTTATACGCTTTTTGGGGTTAATTTCATATAGTTTTTAGTATATTCTAGTTAGTTTTTAGTTTATTTCTATTAGTTTTTAGGAAAAATTCATATTTCTGGACTTTAATATGAGTTGTGTGTTTTTTGTAATTTCAGGTATTTTTCTGGCTGAAATTGAGGGAGCTGAGGAAAAATCTGATTCAGGCTGAAAAAGGACTGCTGATGCTGTTGGATTCTGACCTCCCTGCACTCAAAGTGGGTTTTCTGGAGCTACAGAACTCGAAATGGCGCAGTTCCAATTGCGTTGGAAAGATGACATCCAGGGCTTTCCAGAAATATATAATAGTCTATACTTTGCTCAAGGATAGATGACGTAAACTGGCGTTCAACGCTAGTTCTCTGCCCAATTCTGGCGTCCAGCGCCAGAAAAGGATTAAAAGTTGGAGTTCAACGCCAGAAATGGATCCAAACCTGGCGTTGAACGCCCAAAACAGCCTTATGCACGTGAATTGTTTAAGTCTCAGCCCCAGCACACACCAAGTGGGCCCCAGAAGTGGATCTCTGCACCATCTGTCATAGTCTACTACTTTTTGTAAACCTAGGCTACTAGTTTAGTATTTAAACAACTTTTAGAAACTTATTTTGGATCTCATGACATTTTAGATCTGAACTTTGTACTCTTTGATGGCATGAGTCTCTAAACTCCATTGTTGGGGGTGAGGAACTCTGCTGTGTCTCGATGAATTAATGCAAGTATTTCTGTTTTCCATTCAAACATGCGTGTTCCTATCTAAGATATCCATTCGCGCCTAACTATGGAGAAGGTGATGATCAGTGACACTCATCACCTCCCTCAATCCATGAATGTGTGTCTGACAATCACCTCCGTTCTACATCAGATTGAATGAATATCTCTTAGATTCCTTAATCAGAATCTCCGTGGTATAAGCTAGATTGATGGCGGCATTCATGAGAATCCGGAAAGTCTAAACCTTGTCTGTGGTATTCCGAGTAGGATTCTGGGATTGGATAACTGTGACGAACTTCAAACTCGCGAGTGCTAGGCGTAGTGACAGACGCAAAAGGATAGTAAATCCTATTCCGGTACTACTGAGAACCTGCAGATGATTAGCTGTGCGGTGACAGCGCACCTGGACCCTTTTCACTGGAAGGATGGATGGTAGCCATTGACAACGGTGATCCCCCTACACACAGCTTGCCATAGAAGGACGTGCGTACGTGAATCAGAAGACAGAGGAAAGCAGAGATTCAGAAGACAAAGCATCTCCAAAACTCCAACATATTCTCCATTACTGCATAACAAGTAACCTTTAACCCATACTCTCTTGTTTATTCGCAATTCAACTGATAAATACAATTGACTTCCTGACTAAGAATTGCAAGATAACCATAGATTGCTTCAAACCAACAATCTCCGTGGGATTCGACCCTTACTCACGTAAGGTATTACTTGGACGACCCAGTGCACTTGCTGGTTAGTGGTACGAGTTGTGAAAAGTGTGATTCACAATTCGTGCACCAGTGGCCTTATCCTTACCTTCTGAATGTTTGAATAAACTGTGCATGATTGATATTGGAGTTGAGTATGTTGGCTCTTGAAAATGGTGAATTTAGAGAAGTATTATTGATTCTCTGAAAAATAAAAAATATTAATTCTTGAAACAAGAAACAGCAACAAAAAGAAAAAGAAAAATAAAAGAAAAAATAAAAATAAAAATCTCAAAAGAAAAAGAAAAGAGCAAGGATCCAAGGCTTTGAGCATCAATGGTTAGGAGGGTCAAAATTGGCCTAAAAAGCTCAAATGAGTTGCTATCCCTAACTAAATGCTTGTGGTGTGAAGGTGTCAAGTAAAAAAGCTTGAGACTGAGCAGTTAAAGTTGTGATCCAAAGCTAAAGAGTACGCTTAAGAAATCTGGGCACCACTGTCTGGGAATTTAAGCAAAACTAAATTCGAATCCCAAGGGTTCCCCTAGTTAAGTGTCTGTGGCGTTTATGTATCCGATGGTAATACGGAAAAATGAAACGCTTAGAGTCACGGCTAGGCTCAAGAAGGTGCAAAGCACCAAAAGAAGCTATGTTCAAGAGTCAAATAAAGCTAAAAGAAGAGAATTAATAATATCATCCGGGTTCTAGTTCCAAGAGATGTCAATATTTCTGAGCTTCAAATGAAAGTGAGATGCCAAAACTGTTCAGAAGTAAAGAGCTAATAGCCCCATTCAATTATTTGGAACTGAGCTTCATGGAAAACTCTAAGACTTATTGTATCTTTCTCTCTTTTTTTTAGTCCTACTTGTTTTTTGGTTGCTTGAGGACAAGCAACAGTTTAAGTTTGGTGTTCTAATGAGTGGATATTTTATACCCTTTTTGGTACTATTTTCTTAGTGTTTTTAGTTATATTTTGTTAAGTTTTATTATGTTTTAGTAGGTTTTAGTGAAAAATTCACATTTTGGATGCTACTTTGAGTTTTTGTGTTTTTCTTATGATTTTAGGTGATTTTTGGGTGAATTTGGCAAGTTTTGGCAAAGTCTGATTCAGAGGCAAAGAAAAGATAGTAGATGTTGTCAAATCCTGACCTCCGTGCATTCCAACGAGCATTTCCTGAGCAATAGAGGTCCAATTGACGCTCTCTCAATGGTGTTAGAAAGCTAACTTCTAGAGCTTTTCAGTAATATATAATAGTTTATTCTTTTCTTTAGAAAGGACTACCCAAAATAGGCGTTGAACGCCCAACTTACCCCCTTTGTGGAGTTCAATGCCCAAGAAGGACCAACCCTCCAAGTTGAACGCCCAAACTGGCGTTGAATGCTAGCCAAGGAGCAGGAACCAAAGTTGAACGCCCAGAACTTGAGTTGGACGCCAGGCTTCAGCCCGAACACTTACCAAGTGGCCCCCAAAGTAGATTTTAGCACTTCTTAGCTTATTTTATTTTCTTTTTGTAATTTTTAATTAAAAATAATATCTTTTAGGTTTAGTCATAGAGTTTTTATTATAAATAAGGGACTTCCTTCCTCTTGAGGATCATGCATCCCAGGAAGGGAGAAGCACAGACACATATCTCTGTTTTCTGTAAAAGTGTGAGCAATTAAACCTCCTAAGTTAAGGATAGGAGCTCTGCTCATTCCCAGGGATTAATATCATTACTTTTCTATTTTAATATATGTTTGATTCCATTCTATGATGTATTGTCGTTCTTCATCTTTATGAATCTGGGGTAAAACGAGAGTATGACACCTTATTCTACATGAGTCTTTATGAGTCCTGACCCGGATAGTATTGAGCTACAGCTTGAGAGTACATCACAGGTTCCAACAAGTTATTTGGGCTAATTGGGATATGTGACATGAAATCTCGTTAGTCGTAGGTAATTGAGTTCCCTGTGGCGTTAAGGCTAGAATATTGACCATCATTCTCCGGTCCAGAAGATTCAACCTTGTCTGTGGTGTTTTGAGTAGGATCATCAGAGATTGAATTGCGTGAGCTTCACCTTCTTCCAGATTGAACTATCACGGCTGGTGTTTGGTTTGGATTAAAGGAGATTAATGACCACAACCCATGGCTTAATCACTTACAGCCTTGCCATTGAATAAATCACTCATTGTTAGAGTAGTCAGTAAGAAGTATTAATCCGGAAGAACAAGCATCTCCGAGGCCTTAACCGATTTCTTACTATTGTTTCTACGTCAATTCTTTATTGCTTTCGTTATTGTCTTGTTCGAATGTTAGAATTTCTATACATAGTCAATAATAAGTATGTCAAATTAGGGTTCACCAATTAATTTTGTTAGACTTCTAGCAATTTCTTGTTCAAATATTAGCATTTCTATACAATGTTAGCATATTGTATTTGAAAATTTAGTGAAATTTGGTATGTTGTATGTACTGAAGTGTGACCCTTCTCACTATGTGATCAGCCCCATCAACTGGATATTACAAATTTGTTTGCTGTAGTGGTTCAGGCTTGCCATGACAAGGTACAGTATGCTTATGATTTTTCTTAATCAAACTGTTTTTATTCATCTTTTCTTATTCTTTCTTTTTTTTCTCTTTTTTTTTCCAAATCAGAATTTGATTATTATGTAGTTTTATCATTTATTCTAGGTTGTTCCCTTATGTTCTTTTTTATCCTATCTATCTCACATGAGCTGTATCTGAATCCAAGTTCCTCCTAATGTTGTTGAGCCCTTGTTCAAGCAAATAGTAACTGAGTTTATACATGGTGGCTTTCGTCCTGATCTGATCCTTTAATAGTTTGCTTAATGTTTAATATTAGTAGATATTTTTATTTTCATGGTCCGGGCACTGAACTTTGATATTTTTATGAATCTCATTAATATTTTTATGAGCGTTGGCTTAACTAGTGGGAATCATATAGTGTTGGCTAATTGGCCTTGGGTTTAATTCCTACATGTGCTCCTTCATTTTTAGTTTCACATTAATAACTCCTTTAGCTGAATTGTTGCATACTTTGACCTTGGAATTGGAGAATGCCTCTTTACTCTTGAACTTCTATCCACTGTTGGTTCCTCCTTAATTCCTTTTGCTTTGCTAATTACTTCTGGTTTGTTCTTTTTAGTTTAATTTGTTTTGAACTTTCTTTCTATGCACTTTGAAATTGGTTTTGCTCGGTTTTTGTACCCAGTAATCTTTGCCTTGCAGCCCCCTTTCAAACGATGTCGTTCATTCGTTTGTATCTATCTTATGCTATTATGCCTTAGGATTCTTAAAATACTTTCTTTCTTTTTCATTAAACATTGCATGTGATTTTTATTCTCCAAATCAATTGGTTCATGGCATTAGTTATAACATAACAAAAGAACTGTGATCACATGATTTCTCAGTGCACACAAATATTACATTTACAATTTCTTGTATTGCTTATATTTAAACTTGTTTACTATTTGATATGCAGGTTCCTACAAAAGTAATCCACGGGCCACTAGTTGATGAGATTCATCAAGAGTTTAGCTCTTGGATTTACCAAGTCAGTGTCCTTTAAAACAATTTTGTGTTTATTGTCTTTTTTCTTTTTCAACATATAATGGTATGTCCTATTATTTTTAAAATATTTAAATGGGTTTCCTTTGTCCATAAGCATGTCATTTTCTTCCTATTTATTTGTTTCATTTATTTTTTGAAGGTTATTAGGCTTTACAAAGACGAAGACCATGCTAAAGTTGAATACACTATAAGTTGCATTCTTTGGAATAGTGAGAAGCCGCTTTTTTCATCATCCAAAATAGAATATTATGCCATTAATTGTCTAAGGTTATAAAACAAATTATTTTATGAAGGTTGGTCCAATTCCAACTAATGAGGGAGTTAGAAAAGAGGTGATCACACAAATAACAGCATGAGCGTCCTGCCAGATCTACTTGCCATCTCCTCTATGCTGTGCATGAACATCCTGCCAGCGTCGCTACTCGTGCTTCCATTCTTTTGCTCTACTCCTTCACTTCTGGTTTCCTCGTGCCACTTGGTTGAGAACTTGAGATTATCCCTTCTTTTAATGTGGTTTAGATTTCTTTCTCTATTATTTGATTCCAATTCCATCCCTTTTTTTATTTGGTTTTAATTTACTCTGTTGTTTTGTATTTGTTCTTGCCAAGAACAAAAGACGATAAAGCAAAATCCAATCCGCCAACAACATCGCCACGTCGCCCTGCACTTCCAATTTGTGGGTCTTTCTTGCTCACCATCACTGCACTGCTCCATCCTCTCTTCTTATCTGGTTTGTTCTTTGCTCCTTGTGACTCTATTTTTTATTTTTAATTTCGATTCCAATTTCAGTATTTTGATCATTTGTGATGATTATCACTTAAACAGTTTTAATATTAATTTTTACCTAATAATGCATTTAATTTGTGATAATTAATGACTTTTGATTTTTGTTTTTTATCGTTGTTTCATCCAAAAGTGCAAGCAAATTGACATGGCTAAAATTGGATCTTAGGATCAAGTTACATGGGTGCTACTTAACCTAAGGCTTCTTATTATTTTTGTTCCTTGCATAGTTAGCTTATTAGCTGAGATGTTTAACAGAATAGATCCTGATTACTTTTCAAATAAACTTCTTGACTTAGCTGTTTGGGAAGGTGCCAAGTTGTCTAATGTTCTCGAACTAGTTGGAATACCAAAGTTGACCAATAGTACTCAATTTGGTGAAAAACATGCTGAGTTTCTTAGTGTTGATAAGTGTAAGATAACCACCATGATGTGTATTTAAATTATACATCATGGATTACTTCTTGTTTTTAGTTTTATTCATGGATACAATTCTGTTGATTTCTTTTAATCTCCAAAAAACTATAGGAGAAGAAAGGAGGTCCTTACAAGGCATCAATTCCTCTCAGTCAGGCAACAAATCCTAAAGTAAAAAAAGTTGATTGATATTTTCAAATCCAGACCCTAATCTACTAGATAGAATAAATTTATGACATTTTCTAAGGAATACTATGGTATTAATAATGATTTCATTTTGGCAGTGTGCTATATGTTCTCTAGAAGATGTGAGCACACTAAAGCCTGGGAAGGTTAGTTTATATGATCGTGTACATGGGCTACTCATGCATGATCATGAATGTGCTTTTGTTGGTTCGATATGAAATGCACAAACATGGTTCTTTTCTTGATCCTCTTTTACATTGTCTGAATGTTTGAGTTTAATACTTGGCTATTACATTTAGGTAAAAAATAGTGGATATGCAAGATCAAGTGGTGGCAGAGACATTGAGAGAGTCGATGTTTCTGTTGATGGAGGAAAAAGCTGGATTGAATCCTCAAGATGTCAGAAAAGTGGTGTCCAATACATAGTCGATGTTTCTTTGGATGGACTTGGAGGGAAATAGAAATTAGGATATATGTGATATTTTATTTTTCAAAATATGTTTTGTTTAAGTTGACTATGCAGCATCTTTTATTAGCTAAATACTTTACTTTTTTGTGACTATTGAAATACTTTTTTATATTAAAATAAATATGTTAGTTTCTTACGCAATTAAATATTTATGAATTCTCGACATCAATGTAGACTTTTGGAGAAAATCAATCGGATTTTTAAAATAAAAATAATATTCCAAAAAAAATATCTCCATGTTAATAAAAGAAAACAAACTAAAATATTATATTAAAAAAAGGTAATCCTAGGAATAGCGGCGGTTTAAAACCGCGTAAATAAATTTTATAAAAAATCGCCTTAAAATGCCATCTCTGCGCCCTTATGCGCTGCAGATGTTATTCCGTTCGGCGGTTTAAATCGCCGCAAATAAACAAATTAACCGCCACTGATATCCGTTCGTCTTGTTACGCGTTGTATCTGTTTTTTGATAGACATACTCCCTGACCAAAGGCTTCCATTTCTCCCACATTTATAATCCCACCCTAAGTTGGATAATTATAATAATTGAAGTAATAATTAAGCGGGGTGAATCATTGTCATTGTCGCATTATTTTGGGAAAAAAAAAGACTTAAATCCTAGTAACTAATAAACATTACTTTGTTAGCATGATTACAGAATCACATACCATAGCTTCATATTAGGACATTGTGCGGGTGTGTGTGTTATTTCTTTTTGGGCTTTATACCCCTTTTGCCTTACCAAAATGATATTTTTCTCTGCTAGCTCTTTTATCTCTATTCTCTCTTGATTATTGGGCTATTTTCATCAATTTTGTTATGTCTTGGGCCTTTGTCTTATTCTCCAACTACTCAATATTTTATTATTCTGTTTCTTTTCTTTGACAATTTGAGCTTAATACATAACATAAACAATTATATCAGACATGGTCAATTATCAAGTTAAAATATATATTAAAATATAAAATACATATTAAAAATAAATTAAGTTTTATATATAAATGGACTAATTTTGATATGTACATAATATTTTTTGAAAAACAAAACAAAAGCATATAATTTTTCAAATTTGTATTATCACATTGTGATAAATCAGTTGGCTTGTATCATTTTCAATAACATTATGTTTGGATATGAGGAATTTGAAAGGAAAGAAAACATAAGGAAAGAAAATTGATGAAAAATTACCTTTTTCTTTATTTGGATTAGAAAGGAAATTGAGTAAAAAATAGAAAAGTAATTATGGAGTTCATGTAAATTTTTTTCTTTTCAAATTTTGAGTTACAGCAAAAGTAAAATTCTTAATTCACTGTCTCTAAAACTTGAAAACACACGTCTCTTCTCTTTTTCTGTTTTACTATTGTCCTCAACAGCTTTCTATCATCGTTCACAGTGTCACAGTTGCATCGTCATCATTGTGACAGCTCCACCTGATCTTCATCTGTGCATCCTCAATAAAGGTGAGTCCTTTTTCTGTTATTTTCGTAGTTTCTCTTAAAACAAAATGAAAAAATTATCATTGCACATAGTTGGTAAATTTCTTTTGTTTTTCAATTGAGATATTGTTTTGATTTTACATGCCATGGATGATTCTTATCTTTGTAGTGAAAAAATTAGCCTATTCTTCCTTCTCTGCTTTCAAATGAGTCCGTCATTCTTACCCAAAAATTCAAACATCTTTAAACTTGTGCTTCACTGCACCAATACATGTTTGGTCCAAAAAGAAAGAATTTTTAATTCAATTAGTCTTTAGTTAAGTGATTTTAGTAGCATGATACCACTGAATTTTGACCATAAATCAATGCATTAATTAATTTTAGGCTTTCTACCATAAGCATATTGATCCCATCCTCGTAAATCGATGGCATATCATTTTATTTTATTAAAAAAAAGCTTAATTTCAATTTGAAATTAATTTATGTGAAAAGAGTTTACATCTTTAAGATATATAAACTAATTTGTTGAGTACTCTTAGTTATCATATAATTTTAATTGTACAAGGTTATGTTTTTTAAATTAAATTCTTAAAAGTTTATATTTGAGTTGCAAAACCCTTTAACTGTACTAGTTTATATGAAAAATTGGAGCAAAAGTTGACTTATTACATAAGATACAAGCTTTGGTTTTGGTTATCTGTATAAAATGTTCTATTTATTTTGTAGCCAAGTTATATTATTATTGTAACTATTATTATTGTTGAAACTAAGTAAAAAAAAAAAGTGATGTTGTTGAAGAGTAAAATGAGATTACAAAAGCAAAAATCTTTGACTAAGTTAGAGAGAAATACATTATTATTAAATATGTTTTTACAGTCTCAGTTCAGTTTTTCAAGATATGTAGAACAGTTTTACTTCAGTTACAAATCCATCTACATAAACTAATTTTGAGTGCTCTGGTTATCACAAAAGTTTAGTTATATAAGGTTATATTTCTGAAATTGAATTCTTAAAAGTTCATATTTGAGTTGTAAAATCTTTTTACTGTATTAGTTTATACGAAAAAATTGAGTGAAAGTTAGCTTCTTTCATAATATGAAGGCTTTTTTTTCTGGTTATTTGTATGAAATGTTTTATGTATTTTGTAACCAAGTTTAATTATTATTGTAACTATTACTATGGTTGAAGTAAGTAGAACATAAGTGATGTTGTTGAATAGTAAAGTAAGACATTGACTATGTTATATTTTGAGGTTAGGAAAGCAAAAATCTTTGAATAAGCTAGAGAGAAATATATATACTATTATTACACAGATTTTTAATAAACTGATTTTTATATAAAAAAAATTATCGTTTTAGTTCAATTTTTTTAAGATATGTAGAACAATTTTATTTCATTTACAAATCCGTCTACATAAACTAATTTTCTGAGTACCCCTAGTTATCATATAAGTTTAGTTGTATAAAGTTATGTTTTTGAAATTGAATTCTTAAATGTTCATATTTGAGTTGCGAAACCCTTTGACTGTACTATCTTATATAAAGGCTTTGTTTTGTTATCTGTGTGAAATGTGAGACATTAACTAAGCTATATTTTGAGATTAGAAAAGCAAATCTTTGACTAAGCTAGAGAGAAATATGCCACTATTAAACATGTTTTTAATAAATTGGTTTTTATAAAAAACAAATTACAGTTTTAGTTCATTTTTTTAAATGTGTAGAATAATTTTATTGCAGTTATAAATATGTCTACATAAACTAATTTTTTGAGTACCTGTAATTATTATGTAATTTTAGTTGTACAATGTTATATTTTTTAAATTTTGTTCAAATTGGTGTAAATAATGTATCATGTGATTTATAGTTTATGTTTACTGTTTATGACCGTGAGTTTTGAAATCCAGTTTGGCATTAGGAATTGGAGATAAGTGCCTCAAAACAAGGTATTTTTACATTGCATAAGGTGAAACCAAAGTTTTATATAAAATTTTAGTTTCGTTTTTTTAAAATGAATGAATTATTATACTGTAACTAAAAAATATAACTTTCTAGTTGCTTTTATTATTGATGTGTCTACCCTAAACATTATATTTTCATAGATGGATAACGAAAATGTCGAATATACAAATGTCGAAGATAGAACGAATGATAGATACTAACTCGTGTCATGGAAGAGTTAGAAAATAGACAACATATCTATGTCACATCTCTTTCATGTGTTACAATGCATACGTTGTATACTTTAGAATTATTATAACAATTTAGGCTTAGGCAAATTCATGACGACAACTTAGAAAGGGAAATTAGGCACACTCAGTTAATGACACTGTTACTGAAGTCTGAAAAATGTCAAGATGTCATACGTATGGGCCCTGAAGCATTTAGACAGTTGTGTCAAAAGTTAAGAGGAACTAGTAGAGTAAAGGATTCAACTCGCTCTACGGCTGAAGAGCAAGTCACTAAATTTCTACATATTATAGGACATAATGTGAAAATTAGAACTATGTCTTTCTTCTTCCACCGCTCAGGGGAGACAACTAATCGCCACTTTCACAATGTTCTACGTGCTATTCCTTATGAAATACCTAATAATAGTCGATTATATTCGTTTTTTAAGGTACTAACTCTTTTAATTTACTTAGTGATATTTATGTAATTGTTAATGAAATAATTATAAAACTGTTATGTTAATTTATAAATATACATTCCAAAAAAGGATTGCATTGGAGTCTAGATGGAACTCATAGTCATGTGAAGTTACTAAAGTTGGAAGCCCCTCGTTTTGCAAAAGAAAAGATCACCCCACACAAAATGTTTTAGTTGCCTGTGGATTTGATATGAAATTTTCTTATGTGTTGTTTAGTTGGGAAAGAATTGCCTCTGACTCAAGAATATTGAAAGATGCTTTAAGTAGGGAATATCCACTTCGAATCCCCAAAGGTCTGTGATAATGTAATTTATGAAATCGTCTACATAAAGTTAAATTTATAGTCACAGTATGTTATACTTTAATTTGTGTATGCAACTGTTGTAGGAAAATTTTATCTAGGCGATGCTGGATTTATGCTAAAGCCTAGGATACTTACACCATATAGAGGTGTTCGGTATCATTTGAAAGATTATTCAGTATGTGAGCCATAAAATCCTAAAGAGCTATTCAACCACTAGCATTTTTCATTAAGAAATGTCATTGAAAGGTATTTCGGAGTTCTAAAAAAAAGATTCTCAATTATAGTTAGCGACACTGAACCTTATTATTCATTTGAAACTATGATAGACATTTTTTTGGCATATTGTATACTGTATAACTTTTTTATGGGTGTCGATGTTGATCAATCTATAATTGATGAAATTGACCGAGAATTGCTAAAAGAACGCAACATAGATAGATCACAATCAAATCAACAACGTGATGAGGAATATAGACATGCAGTATTGTCATAAGATAACATTGCCACTGAAATATGGAATGTATATCAAACATTATGAGTGTGTATATATATATATATATATATATATATATGAGTAGTGTAAAGAAAAATTATTTTTTTGTTTTACACTAATACAAGAAGAAAAACAAAAAATTGTGTGTAACCATAGAAAAATATTTTCTTCAATCATCATAATAATTAATATGCCTAAGACTAATTTAATGTAAATTTGACAACTCAATTTGAAAGGTATCGAACTTCCAAAGCTAAGGTTTAGAGGAATGAAAATAAGGGCACAAAACAGAAAAATCAGAGATATATGAGATAAAAAAATGAGTAAAAATTGTATTAAAATGAGAGTAGAGTTTGTGTTATATACATGAACTCACTAGTGATCACAAATTCTATTATACATTGACATACACTTTAATTAACTATTGTTCTTAGGTGGATTGATTGGGATATAACTTGTTCTTCGATGACTTTCTTCGAGACGGGTTATGCCTCGGCTTCTTGTGAACAAGGGGTGAATACCTGGAAAAGGTACTCCGACACTTAAGTCAGTATTTAAATAAGTTTATTCTCAAATACTTCTTAACTTACCTCCAAATGAATTCTTCTCTTTCTCTTATATTGAGAGTTGGTGATTCGTGATTGTCTGTTACCGAATTATAGTAACATATAGAAATCATAACGTTCTGATTTGTTGTTATGATTTTTTATGGCCAACCTATAACGTATATGTCGAGTTTTTCATAACCAATTTATAACAGTCATATCATAGCACTCAAGTTGAGACTGGTAATATTTTAATAAAGCAGATTGAGTTTTAAATGATAATGTATAACTCGGCATATACATTATAAGTGGAGTCCTACATCAAGATACTTTATTAAAATGTCCGAAAAAAGAAAATAAAAAAATTAATGAAAAGTTATTAATAAAGCAATGTGCATTGATTAGACACCTATTTGTATTTCTATAGTTACAGTCAGAATTGTTTGATTGGATTTTTTTAAGGGAATGTTATTTGTTAAATAATGCCAAATAAAGGAAATAAAACAACAGAAGCTAATCAAGCTTCTAAAGACAACTTAAGATGGTCTGATGATATGGATGATGTTCTGTTGAATGCGTTAGCAAAATAAGCATTGAAAGGTAATAGACATGATGGCTCATGGACAACTGAAGCATATGCTAATGTTGTGAAGACTTTGAGCAGAGCAATAGGCCAGCACATAACAAAGAACCACATCAAGATTAGAATGAAGACATTAAAAGATCATTTTGTTGAGGCATATGACTTGTTTCATCACTTAAGTGGATTTGTGTGGAATTCTGTTACTAAAAAGTTTGAAGCTAAAAAAGTGTGGCAAAACTTTATTAAGGTATCTTAAACTTTGCTTTTATTACTTATACTATTGATGAAGTTAGTCACAAAATAATTTCAGCATTTCTTTATGCAAGAGAAATCACATGCAAAAAAATGAAAAAAATTGCAAATTAAGTATTATGATACTTTGAAGGAGTTGTTCAGAGCTGATAAAACTACTGGTAAAAGGGCTGCTACTTCATGATAAAAGATTCAACAACTTGATAGAGATCCCATTGACTTGAATGACTCGTTTGAAAACATTAGTTTTCTGACATAGATATTAATATGGGACATGATACCCCTACATTTTCTGCTAATTTAGATTCACCAAGTGTTCCTCATAGTTAGCTAAATCAATTAGAAGGGACTTCAACTTCAAAAGGTACAAAGCGTAAGTGTCCTATGAATGATTTTTTGGAGGCACAATATGAGAAAGTTGCGTTGGGAATCACTACTATGGCCGATGCTGTAAAAGAGGGTAATTATTGTTCTAGCAAGCTACATGACGTGGTTCATAGGCAGGTTGAATTAGTGAGAGATAAGCTTCTGTGGCTGAGAGACAAGCTTCGGTTGCCGAAAAACAAATACCATTAATTAAAAGACAAGTTGCAATTGCTGAAAAATGTTAGCTATTATGCAACAAAGTAGGTCTCGCCTTTACAGCAAATAAGATATATGAGATATGTTGACTGAATTGGATTTGGTAGGTTCATATGCAATGTTATCAGTTTTTATGTGAAAATGAGCAAAAAAAGCGCTAATTTTTTGGAATCCCACTTGAAATGCGACTGGATGCTCTTTTTTATTTCATGACTGCTGCTGGTGCTCGTTTAGGAGATATGGTACTTCCGGAAAACATTCACCATTACAGGTATAATTTTTATATGCACTTAATTTCTGGTTAATTTGAGGTTATTATTTTTAACAATTGATTATGTGATTTTTATTGCCATAAAGTATGAGTATATCTTCATGTATTTGAACAAGATATCGTTCTCTGTTTTAACACATAGTTGCAAATCACTTTTTGTTAACACTTTGAGATTGATTGGTTGTTTGAATAGAAAAATATCGACAAAATAGTTTATTATGATCAACTCTGATCTTTGTGTTAATTTATATTTGTTGTATATGCTTGTGCAGGAATTATAATACTTGAAAATATTTGGAAACAACGAGTATACTGTTTAATACAAGTAGAAATCGATCATGTGTTAATATCTTTAACTAGGTAAAACTTTCTTTTTTGAATTAGATGTGTACAGATGACTCCAGCTATGTAGAATTGATTTTTTGGAAGTAGGCGTGTGATGATAACTCTAACTATGAAGAATTACTCTTTTTGAAACTAGTGTGTGGTGATAAAATAATACTCTCCTGGAGTTCTAGTCATTGTTACTTTTTTGGTATTTTGTTATATGTTTATAAAAATTGTATATGATTTTTTGTCGCATGTAGTAAGAAAGAAATGCTAGCCACTTCTAATGTTAATATTTTATAGTGTTTGTTTTGGTATGATAATAAATTCATACATATCGATACATTTAAAATATAGACAAATAATAATTAGCCATGTGAAATTTATTTTCCACATCAGCATATATTT
>NC_029787.2:118525175-118533115 GCF_000816755.2 Arachis ipaensis
TCCTTTTAAATATATATTATATCACCACTTTTACTAAAACACTCTTTTAATTAAATAAAAATAAAAAATATTTTTTATTTAATTTTACAAAAATCTTAAACATCCTTACTTTATTCGATTAGACAAAAATATCCTTTTAAATCAAATAAATTTTAGAATTAAACAAAAAATTAAAACAAAAATATATTTAAAAAATAAAAAAATAAAAAATTGTTTCTGAAATCTGGGTTTCAGAAACCCTCTTCATCTTCTTACATTTTTCTAATAAAAAATTATTTCTGAAATTTGGTTTCAGAAACCCAGTTCATCCTCTCAAGTTCTTCTCTCCTCTTCGTATCTCTCTCTCTCTCTCCCTGGAGCTCGGTCTCTCTCATCTCTCTCACAGTGGCGTCGTCGTTGCTCTCTATCTCGTCATCATCTTGCACATAGTCACGCGTCTTCATTGCACTCTTCGGCACCGGCGGCAGAAGCAGCAGGTCCTGGGACTCGTCGTCTTCTTGCTTCGAGTGTCACCGTCAGCCTCCTTCACACAATCAGAAGCTGCTTCATGATTTAGTGAACTATAGAAGCTACAAAGTGAAATATTTATTGAGGCTTTCATGAATATTATGGTATCTAATATTTCTTAATCTCTCTAAGTTCTTGGATAATCAATGTTTCCTTGCTAGTGTCTCAAGTCATAATGAGATTCAGGTACCTTCTAAGGCTACTAAAGTTTTTAAAAACTGTCTATGATCAGGCATTTTCCATCTGAGCTTTTTGACTGCTTTTTTATTTTTCATCTGAGCTTTCTTTATGCTTTATTTCTTGTCGATTTCTTGTTTCCCTCTTATTCTTCCCCCTTACCGTTGTTTTATTTACTAATTTTCCCATTATATTTCTGATAATGGCAGATTTGAAATTTGGAAAGCAGGCAAATTGCTTCTGCTTTGCAGTGGGAGTCCACTATAACTGCTTTCTCTATTATTTATGGCACCAGTTACATGTAAATACTTGTTCATGTGATTTGGAATCAGTAGTTGCATATAACACTTTCTGATAAATAATGCACATGGGTTTATTAGTTATTCCCCATTGCTTATGATATTTAGGTATATTGGGAGTGAGCATGGGATTGTATACGTGTTGAAGTTTGACGCTGAAAGCAGAAAAATTGATATACTGCCTTATTATGTTCCTACAAATGTTATATCTGGTAAGTTTTCTACAATGAAGTCAGTATAAGAAGGTGGCTCATGAAAAGAAAAAAGAAAAAGAGAGAAGAAAAAAAAGAAGCTACTAGAATATTTGTACTTCATTTTGGAGGGGGAATAAAATGACTTGTGAAGGGTGTTAGGTAGTAATGCTTACATTATATTAGAGCACAAAACTTAAAAAAAATTGTTCGATTATTGTTCATTTCTCTAACATCTAACATATTTCAAATGATACTCACATTTGCAGATGCAGTTGGAATATCACTTGATCAAATTTCAGTGATCAAGGTTCTTCATCCGCCTTATTCCAATGGAAACAGGTAACACTAGAAATTATTTTAAGAGTTTCTCTAGTTGATTTCCGTGTATTTTAATGGAATTTGCATGACACGAATATTAGGTAATCTTGACTTTCGAAGGCTGTGCTAGTGATCTTTCTATTGTATTCTCATTTTTTCAGGTTTATTCTGAATTTGAGTCGTGGTGATTTTAGAGTTTAAAAAATTTGCAAATAGACTTTAATCACGGAAGTGACAAAACAAAATTGAATTATCATGAAATTTCTTCTACAAAATTTGAATGAAGTATATTTAATTCATGTTTTCAGGGGACAACTAAGTTTTCTTGACCATTTTGTTGTTTGAAAATGAATTATAAGTGAGGATTCTTCAATTTAAAGTGAGTCAAATTGCTTGGTATATCTTTTTGGTGTTTACAACATGGACACTGAATTCAGTGTACATATAATTCAAGATAAAGGTAGAGACCCAGTGAACATAGAAAGCAAGAAGAATATAAAGCTTTTACTCTCTTAATAATGTTTGCACTCATTCAAAGGGAAGGAGAAGAGCCAAATAAAATAGTTGCAGTCTGCCAATCTGCCTGTTTAACTTGAGGGTTTTGTGGGTTAGGATGAAGTGCTAGCTTAATTTACCTTGTCCTTCCAGTCTGCAGAGTAAATTGGTTAGGGCTAGTTAAGCAAAATTTTTATATAAAAATATAAGTAAGTTGAATCAAACAACATAAAGGTCAAATTGCTATGGATCTTATTCAGACTTACGACCTTAAAATTTTGTCCTTGATGCATTTAAGTAACTTGAATGCCTAAAATCTAAGATGATATACTTCTTGTGTAAATTGAACCATCCAGTTATCCAGTATCCAATTTGGCTCTATTAAGTGTTAATTATGCTAATTATTTGCAGTTACAAATTACAATACAGAAAACCAATGAAAAGTTGTGTATGTAGAATATGTGTTTATAACAATAGAACTTAACTTTTTGCATAAGGTATGTTTGTTTATTGATTCAATAAAACCATCATCTTGCTGACTATTGATGGCATATGAGAATGGCTTGATAGTACTCTGGAATTCTTCTGAAGATAAAATTGTTCAAATCAAAGGACAAAAGGACACCGAAATGAAGATAGAAAGGGTGATTAGTTATTCAAATGACCCTAAGGATGATGAAATTGGGTCTGAAGAAGCTCTGAGTAAGATTCATACTCATAGTAGTTATTTTTGACAATGATATTTTAATAGTTACTATTAGAGTTAAAAGAAAAAGAAAAAAAAATCCTAGCTTTGGGTGTGTTTGTAGTGTCTGTATATAGAACATGATAAAACAAAGCCATATGATTACCACAATTTCATGTTATAACAAACTATCTTATTAGTGTTTTAGACAGTTTAGTCTTAACAAAAAACCAATTGGAGGAAAAAACCCTGTCTTATGTGGGCTAAGCGTGGAGATGCTAATGCAAACATTTTTCATGAGTTAGCCCCTTCTCGAAGAAAGGTTCCTATTCAGGAGTTTCATGATACAAAAACATAAGTAGGGATGCGGGCAAAAATACTCAAGAGATCACATATTCATTAGTTACTTTCTGTAGAGAGCGCTAATTCAGGCGTTGCACTCAAGGAATTGTTGTCCAATTATAGAACAAATGAACCACACTAGGAAAGAAATAAAGACAACAAAAGTAACTAGGATGAGTACTATAACTTTATTATTTTGGTTTGTGCCTTTTCAATCTATTGGTGGATTGCTTTTGTTATACACAATAAATATACTTCCTGTGAATGGTTATACACAGTAAATATACTTCCTTTTCGGCTTTATGCAGCTTATACCCTTGGGAGCTAGTTATGACTTTGCAAGAACACTTCACTGGTTAGTTTCTGCTTGTGTGTTCATTCTTCTTGCGCTTCTTATTTATATGCAGTGAATGGAAACATCTGTTGGATCTTTTCCAGGAAAAACGATCCTCGAGAGGCCATTGAACGTGTTGCTAAAGGTTTCTTCTTGTTCTTGTTCTTGTTCTTGCAATTGCAATATTGTTTGCTGTGTTACTTATTAATGTAGGCATTCTTACAGGGTTGAGAAAACCATTACTTATTAAGGATAGACATCGGTGTAATCAGTGGAGAAAGTTGCAAAAACCATTACTTCATAAATGTTGCTGACATCCATTTGTAAGGCAAACTTAGAAATTTTCGATTAGTGTAATTTATAGACCGTATCCAATCGCATATTGCAAAATTTTGCAGGAGTGCAAAGGCTGGTTTTTATGCTTCTAGATACAAGAGATTCCGTAAACTGTGCTATGTACTTGGTGCATTGTATGCTTTCATGGGGGATCAAAACCAGGATTTGAGAATCAAGGTCAGTGTTAGTTAGTTCCTTTTTTTCTTTTTTTTCATGTAAAGCTTCACATCTCACCAAAATTTTCAAGTTCCTGCATAATTTTCAAATAAGGTCCTATAACACTTAAAGAAATTCAGTTTAATGAAGGTGAGTGGGAGACATGGCCTCAAGTAACAACCATTTGCGTTGGAAATGCAAAGTATTTTGATGGTGGCATGAAGATTACACCGAATGCTACTCCTTACAGTGGAAATTTAGAGGTGAAATATGTTTCTATAAAATCTCTTGGATGAATATTATCATATATTTTGAATCAAGTAAAAGTTGTGTTATATTCTTCAGGTTGTGATTGTTCAAAACTTTAAGTGGCATGATTTCATACTGAAATTACAAAAGCTGTATAATGGAACACATCTCTCACTTGAAAATATATCAGTAAGAAGGTATGATATTGGCTCGAAAGAAGAGAGGAAAAGAGGAGAGAAGGGGGTGGCGGGAAGAATATGCTGACTTGATTCCTGTGATTTCTTAATTTTGGCAAGGATGTAGCTTGTTTGTGTTAGAATTTACTCCCTTCCTTCCCAAATTATCAGTCGCTTTGGAAAACTTGGTACCTTTAAAACTTGCGTGTTAACTAGTGGTATTCCCCTTAATTTCTTCAATGGTTTGGTGAGGGTGAGAAATATGTAAAAGTTGTTTTCTCCCTGGCAAGTAAAATTGCACCTAGTGTTATATTTGTTGATGAGGTAAGCCTCCTTCATAAAATGATGCTATTTTTTATTGATTTATTAGTTGGAGGAAAAAAGGTGATCTGATATGATTTTGTGCATAGGTAGATAGCATGTTGGGCCGAAGGGAAAATCCTGGGGAGCATGAGGCCATGCGAAAAATGAAAAATGAATTCATGGTGAACTGGGATGGCTTACGTACAAAGGATACCGAGCGAGTTCTTGTGCTTGTAGCCACTAATAGGCCTTTTGACCTTAATGAGGTTGTCATAAGGAGGCTACCACGAAGGTGAATGCCACGTTCAACTGCACTTGAATTTCCTTTTTTTCTCCTTTTTCTTCCATTCCCTTTTCTTTATTATTGTTGTTTTTATCGTCTTTATTTGAGTATTTGGGTGGTTAGGAGGGATTTTAGAGATGTCAAAACTTTTGTGTTTTCTGATTTTGTGTAGATTAATGGTAAATCTGCCAGATGCTCCTAATAGAGCAAAGATATTGAAAGTTATATTGGCAAAATAAGACTTGTCTTCTGATATTGATTTTGATGCAATCGCAAATATGACCGAGGGATATTCTGGAAGTGATCTTAAGGTTAGGATCATTGTTTTTTGCTTGTATTGGTGACACTGCTGTTAATAACTGGGATGCTTTCATGCTTGTGCTTGCATTGCAGAATTTGTGTGTAACTGCTGTGCACCGTCCAATTAAAGAGATATTAGAAAAGAAGAAAAAGGTACAATCCTTCCAAACAGTTTCTAACAGTATGCTAGTGATGATGTCATTATTTTTGGCTATGAAGTTACTGGAATCGATTGTTACTTTTATTTAATATTTGGGATTCATTCATGACAGGAGCATGCTGCTGCTCTGGCAGAGGGTAGACCTGCTCCGGCATTAAGTGGAAGTTCCGATATCAGATCACTAAACATGGAAGACTTTAAAGATGCTCATCAACAGGTATATCAAGCAGCAATCATGCTTCCGGGCGATGCCTAATATTTTGATGCTTCATCATGCTGATGGTAATGAAACTGCCAGATCATACAAAGTTGTTGTGCTTAATAGGAAGAGACCCTCTATCCTCGCCCTTTCTAGGCAAAAGTTGCCCAATCACTTATCTAAGATGTATTAGTTTTTTAACTTTTGTTTTTACCTTGGTTTGAGTTGATGTTTACATTTATAGGGGAATTTGCATGAGCCATGTTTAAAGGGCATTCCTTCACTTGAATAAGGAATAGATTAGGTTACAGTTGCTTGTGATTCTCATTTGAGTTTCTTATATCAAAGCAGGAGATGGAAGTTTTATGAACTTGTAATAACATTTTAAATAGTTGAGTTATGCATTTGCCACATGGTCAAAATCAATTATTCTCATTGCAAATAACACAAAAAAAAAAAAATCAACTTTTTCTTCTATTTTATTTCCTCTCATTTCCTTTCCTCCCATTTTCGATCTTTCTTTCATCTAAACATACTGTAAGCATTTACTTGCAAAATTTATTTTCTTCCAATCTATATAGTTATTTTTGAGACATTCTTTCTTATACTTTACATATATTTATTATTACTACTATATTTTACTATTTAGTCTTTTTTTTTAATTTAATTTTTTCTTGATGCTATTAAGAAAAAAGTGAAAGTGATCAGCCTCTAGAGATGGACTACATATATGTGTGTGTTTTGGCCCTGGTTCCAGATCTCCTAAACGGCTAAGTAGTAACCTGGCTTCTCGGGTCTAGGTCCTCGCCACACAGCCCAAAAAAAAGCTTGGAGATCCCAAATTCTTAACTAATATTCAAATTCAAATAATTTTCTTATCTTAGCCAATAAGATAAAATAAGATAATGACATAAATTATATAAAGAAAATCAAGAGCTCTCTCAAGTACGTTACATATTCCTATTCCTCACCTGTACTCTTTAGATCCATTTTAACTTAGTCATTAGAATGTCTTTGCAGGTATCACCCTCTGCCGCTCTAGAAATCCGATCCCTTCACCACCAAGACTAGCGAGTCCTTGATGCTTCTCTCCACCTGTACTAATGAAGTCTTATACAATCTATCTCTCATACTCTGAAACATATTTAAACTTTCGTTGCAATCTTTGTATCTTGAATAAATATCCTTGTATTTCGTTCAAGTTTCTGAATTACAATACAAATTCATATTATTCGATCATATTGAGTATTATTATTCAGTATTAGTTTATTAGATGTTATTTTGTTATTGATATTACTCTTGTTTAATTTATATCTAATAGAACTACATATTTACATTATTAATAATATCCTAATAAAAGTTGATATCAGAGCTAAGTGAAAATTTGGTTCTGGTATTTTCTCCTTGGTCCTTGTATCTTCTCATGAGGCCACTATTTAAGCATATTGCTAGGAGAAGAAAAGAAAAATTGATCGCCTACTGATCCTATAATAATAGAGGGTGGAGTCAAACTACTGCTCTATCTCACGAAAATATAAAGTTCAAAATCCAAATGGAACAAACTACAACTTAAAACCCAATCTTTTTATGAAAAAGATACCTCAAACTAAGAAACTCTCTCCTAACCAAAAATTTGTACTTAATATTATATTTTATAATATCTCAATATCCTTACTCTTATGCTATTATTTTAAACTTTGTTTGAGCAATTAAAGATATTTTAAACTACATCTCATAATCTTTTAAAAATAACTGTCGCAGTGAAAATCGTTTATACATTAGTCAGCCTAGTAAATAAGTCTAATGATAAATTCTCTTTGAAGACAATAAATTTATTAGTTAGTTAGGATAGTCACGTAGCATAAGTCTCTAAAGAAAAGAAAATGGCTTTTATATATATACACTTTTGAATGACACCAAAAGCTTTATTAAGGCCAGCAGTGTTTCTTGCTCAAATCATGATTTGAAAGCTTTAAATAAGACAACAAAAGAGATAATGATGAATGTAAGTGAACAAAACAATCAAAGTTTGCACAAAATATATATGAAAAATTTGGTATCAGAAATGGCCAACCAAAATTTGTTAATTAACTCGTACACATCATTATACTAGTTTATAGCTGATTATATTTAGGGCAACATTTCCTAATTGAGTAGCAACAATTTTTCTGCCGAGGCATATGATGGATAAAAAAGATCTAAGTTACCATTTCAAGGATAATTGGATTCTTACAAGGGCCTTTATAGCAGTGAAGATGAGATATATATGATGATGTGGACTATTTTGTGTACAACATTTCCTAATGTGTACGTGTCTTTCTTATTTTCACTAATATAATATTCTTATCTATAGTGTAATATCAGTTATATCACTGGATATTCATGTATAGTGGGTAGCTATTGATTGCTGTCAACATTTAACCCAAT
>NC_029787.2:118533122-118533854 GCF_000816755.2 Arachis ipaensis
GATACTGCTCTTGCTTTCTAATGTTCTAGACATTTTGTAATTATGTCATATGCATAAGCAGACGAGAGAGATCTAGAAATTTGGCACCATAATATGGAATAAATCCAAATCTGTTATGATTATATTACATAACATAAACAAATCATGTTAGCTATATTTAAAAATCAGCTATCAATTAAATATAAATATATATTTGGCGTTTCATAATCTTTTTATTATACCGCTATAAATAAATCTGATTATTAATTTATTACCGTTAAAGGTTTGATCATTTTACTAGTTTAAATATAAAATGCTCTATTTATCGTATTTTTTTTTGGTGACCTCTATTTATCGTATTTAATAACATCTAATGCTATCTCACACGAAATAATATATACACACATGATATTTTGAAAAATGATGAATAAACAAGTTATTATTGTAAACTAAATTCAAGCAATTTTTTTTTTCTTTTTGTGCGTCTCATTTTTTTAATTGATTTTTATTATATCAATAAGTAATTAGGCTAACTTAATTATTAAAATAACTTAATCATATAACATCATAGATAACATGTTCGTTCATAATTTCCAATGGAACAAACTAGTACACCTTAGGATTTCTAAAAACGTCACGTAACATTGTTGTAGGCACCGTAAAAGTTTACTAGTTTATTAGTGATAGTCCCTTTTTGTCTTGATGCAACTCCAAAGGAGGCAGTGATATATACTGTGTTAGAAGATAATTGGC
>NC_029787.2:118534926-118538267 GCF_000816755.2 Arachis ipaensis
TATTTAAATAAATTAAATAAATGTATTAATTATTAAAATAAATAATTTTAAAAATTATTATTGAAATCCATCTTAAAGTTTTATCTTTTTTAAAGTGTAAATGAGATAACTTTGCACGTATCTCGTTTATACTATAAACGAGATAAGATATGTGCGCGTGACACATGTATATCTCGTTTATAGTGTAAACGAGATACGTGCAAAGTTATCTCGTTTACACTGTAAACGAGGTATGTGTCAAATCATTGTATTTACAGTGTAAACAAGTTACAGTAAGACAAATTTTAAAAAGCTATAAAATGATGTGCAACTCTTGACATTCTCCACATATATTTCATATCTTCTTTTCTTCCATTTTTCTCATAAAAAGAAGGCAAAAATGGCCAATAATAGCGTATACATAGTTGTGTGTGTTTACCCCAATTGTCGTATGAGAAATAGCGACAATGTGTGATATTTGAGTGTGAGAATCCGATACTCTTGCACACTTGGCGTTGTAAGTTCGTTGTCCAAGTTGAAGAGTTTGCTATTGAGCAACCTTGGTGGCACAGGGACGAGGGAGGTCGCAAGGATGGGGTATAGGTTGCTAGCACCGTTGGAGGACGAGCATGTGCGACTCATGTTTGACATTCATGGAAGAATCATGGCAGAACAAGTGATGGAGCTGTCCGCCGAGGTTAAAGATGTTGATAGTGGTGGTTCTATACACTCGACCTATAGAAAAGTTATGATTGTAATAAATTAAGTCGACAATCAGAAAAAACAGAGATAAATCAGACAAAAGTCGGAACCTGTCAAGGTTCACGGGGGCGCCAGGTACCGGCTGCTCGCCATTGAACTGGCGCTTCACTCGATCAACGTGATGAAACTGGACGATGTTGAAGCAGACGAAGGGGACGACTGACATACATGTCCCCCACTCTTCTTCCTCAACGAACTAAAAGGGGGCACAGAGCCTGCAGTGCAGGGTCGTCGTACGACATCCAAACAAAGTGAACTAACAGTTATAGTATAGAATGTATAAACTTTTGATATCACAAAAGGTAAATAATGTTCGAAACCTAATAATTCAGTGAGTGCGTACTAACTTATAATTTGCATAAAAAACGAAATATAAGTAAAGGATTTAATTAAAAATGAGGTGGTGTGAACCGTGGTGCTAATCTCGTTAAATCGTAACTGGTCTATCACCACTCTCTAATACAGAACCTTCATCTCATGCTGGTTTTGCTCTGCTACTGCAATCCTATCAACCTGACACCAATCATTAGAATAACAACAGTTCATTATGCAGAAAATAGAAAAAAAAAGTTATAAATTGATAACACAATAAAAACATAAACAGTTGTTACCTCGCAGCAATAAGATACATGAAAATCCCTCATTCTGGTGGATACCACTGAAAAAAAATCTTTGGTATATCCAGGACATCAAGAGCGGAGTACAGCCAGCGATGTCTGTGATGCCTTGGTGTGTTGCCGAGCATAGTCGGCATAGTGACTGGTACGTCTAAGCCAACACAGCCGAGCCCCAAGACAATGCCCGGCACTACCTAAAGTCCTGAAGCAGTGGCAGCCAACGCAGATGGACCAAGTTGTTCGACTTGTCCGTCATCAGATAGCCTCCGATCAGTAACATGATTTAACACCTAGCATACTGTCGGAGGGTCTTTGGGTCGTCCGTCGGTACCATCTGGTGGACACGGTCTCACAGCCATACAAGCTTCATCGAGAACGAATCCTTCCTCTACGCTGCCTGCTGTGGAACCACCAGAGGCCTGGCACTGAGTAGCCGCTCCACCAACTCCCACGTCTCCGTGCGGTACCACCTGTAGAAGTCACGGAAGCACCCCTAACTGGGTCTCCGTGTGCGCGTAGCTCGAGGTGGTACGCCACGTCCTGCAGGGTGATGGTGGCCTCACCCCACGGGAGATGGAACGTGTGGGTCTTCGGACGCCATCGCTCCACGAATGTCGTAATCAGGGAGTTGTCGAATGTGAAATCCCTGATAAGTACCGTGTCGCCGAATCCAGCCTCCCTCGGATACGGGACGATGGTATCGGGTGGAGGAAGGATATGGCTCACTCGCCGGGGGAGGAGAAGGCGAGGCCTCTGACAATATATATATATATATATATTCACAACTTTTTAAAAATAAATAATTGGATAGGTCCACCAACATAGCAAACTGTCTTCACTATTCTACACATAACCCTAACAAAATCTTACACGTATGTACTAGTTGGATTTATGCAGACACGACATTCTCAGTGACTATGTACTTTCTTAATTAATAAACATTTCCTCATTTTCGTTACGTGAATTTAAAACATTCAATAAAGTCATTAACAATGTAACCAACAAAGTCTAACTTACTTTAATAATCTAATTATTAAACTTGGCTAGTTACTAGCTAAGTTAATAATTATGTAATAACAACCTAATATAGAAAAAATAAATTAGAGTTCCAAATTTCAATCAGTGACTTATTCTTAGGGATACAAACTGTATCTAGTTCTTGGCAAGTACTCTAATCATGGCTACTTATATACATATATATTTATACGGGATTACATAAAAGTTAAGATAATAAAACTAACCTCAAAGTCTTCTGTCCCGGCGCAATGCCAAGTCTTATTCAGTCGGTTGATGTTCCGATTACTACCTTCTACGCGCACCATCGTCGTATTACTCGATAATATAGATAGAAAGTGATAAAAGAGAGGAGAAAGTAGTTGAAAATGTTCAAATTGAGACCCAAAATCTTGCTGTCAACGACATATATTTAAAACTTTGCACGTATCTCGAAATATACACGTATCTTATTTTGTTTATAGTGTAAATGAAATACAAATACGTGCAAAATTATCTTATTTACGCTGTAAACCAGATAGAATTTGAAAATAAATTTCGGTAACAATTTTTAAAATTATTTATTTCAAGTAATTAATACATTTATTTAAATAAAAAATGCAGAGAAATAGATAATGTTCCTAAACAGTATCGAAATCCACCTTATGTTAATGGACTAAAAGGGTTAAACGAAACATACACATATGGTCCATTGTTATTGGATGATGGGCTTGACCCCTAATCCGACACTGTTCATAAAACGATTTTTTATTCCCTCTTCTTTAGTTTAGTTGAACTGAAGTTGTCTTTTTAATTTATAATTTTTATTAAAATAATTAGTGGATGTAGTCCCTCACAAAAAGCAATAGTGAGGGGAGTTTCTATAACTAACTTAGAAAACGGTTTACGGTGACTGGTTGAGAGTCCAGTTAAAAGAAGTAACTGGAAAGAATAGAAGTTTGAAGTCAAAAAAAAAAAAAAAAAAAATCT
>NC_029787.2:118540130-118546057 GCF_000816755.2 Arachis ipaensis
AATATTTTTCATGTAATAAATAAACAAAAAAATACTTTTATATTGTTATATTCAAACATAATTGATAGATAAAAAGATCTTTTTCCATGAGATATTCAAACATAAAATTACTTTTACTTTTCTATAAGATATTTTAAAAAAAGATAACTTAAAAAAAAATATTAAACTCATCACTCATCCAAATAAATTCTTAAAAATTTATTGTTGACATATAAAAAATATAATTTGAATCTTAATACTAAATAGTAAATTCCACTAATTCATACTTTTCTATAAGATATTTTAAAAAAAGATAACTTAAAAAAAAATATTTTTTTAAAAACTCATCCAAATAAATTCTTAAAAATTTATTGTTGACATATAAAAAATATAATTTGAATCTTAATACTAAATAGTAAATTAATCATTCCACTAATTCAAATTTACTATCAAAACTATTAAACTAATACTTTAATAGTCTCTCCAATTTATTAATTAGTAATAAAAAATTTCATCATTTTCTTTTTATAGTATGTTGGACATTTTATTTGGCATATGTTTTTTAAATTTAATAAAATATTACGAAACGGCTATTATTGTTGGTGTTGACGTTTTTAGAGATCAAATAATTTAAAATGAATAGTGTTCAATGATTCTTATTCAAATATTTGCTTTCTTCAAATTGTTAAGAAACTTAAGAATTAAGATAGAAAGGAGAAAAAGGCTAACGAAATAACAAATTAATCCAATTTAGTATTCAATGCTTTTACACATATATCCAAGAATAAAATAAAATAAGTAATTTATTAAAAAAATTTAAATGGCTAAATATGTGTGAATATTTGTGAATTTGGAATAGAGGAAAACATGATATTAGTTATTATTAGAAGTGATTCACATAAGGTGCCAAAAGAAGAAACCAAAGGAAGGGGTTACCACAAGTCCAGCTGGACGAGGACATCCGTGTCATTTTCCAATTAGGGTTTCCATCTTTCGCCCAAGGGTGCATCTCCAAGATTCAGATCACCAACACTTCTTAACCTCACCCACCGACTTACACCAACACCCGCCACAGACCAATAAGAACCCCAGCCCGCCCCACTTTCAACAAGACAGAGGCCCAATGATCTTCCACCACGTGTTCATATTCACCAATTATAAAGCCCCGATGAGATCACAACTGTGACCTGCGGGTGACGAAGCTCTGAGTGCCAATAGAGAGCGTTGTGGTGCTATTTGAATCACCGCTTTTGGATGAACAAAACCCTCTCTTCCCAAAAACCCAAACCCTTGGCGGCTGCGAGACCCGTTGTTCTCCCTCTCTCTGTTTCTTTCTTTTTTTTCTCTTTCTTTCTTCCTTTCTTTCTTTCTTTCTCTCTCCACTTTAGGGTTTTCTTCGATTTTGGGGCTAAAACCCTCGATTTCGATTCGCGCCGTTCGGGTTCAGATTCGGATTTTGGGAGCGCCTTACTTCTTCTAACTTTGTTGTTCTGCATCCGAAGAACCGAGGGAAGATCTCAGTGGTTTTTTATTTTGGAAGCATGGCCACCGTTGCTAATCCCGCGGATCGTATCCTTTTATCTGCTTTTGGTTCGACTCAGCTGTGAAATTCTTGTTCTTTCTTGTTTCTGTTCTTGATCTGTATTTTCGTATGCTCTGGATTGGGATCGGAGAGATTTTGTTTTGCTGCGGTGTGTTAGGGTTCTTGTGGTTTTGAATCTTGGTGGTCGATTTTGAGATATGTTCTGTGTTCGTAAAGATTTTCTGGCACTTTTGTGGGTTTGTATATATTATTGATTATTGATTATACATGGGTGGAATTTCTGCTAGCTATTTAGTATTGACTTTCTACGGCTTACTAATTGACATCCTGGTTGAATTGGGTTGTTTAGGGTTGTCGGTATTGGGGGTTTTCTTGATTTCTATTGTGCTTATAACTTGTGGCTCTTGGGTATTTGCGCTTGAAACTTTGATTTTGTGAGTGTCTTGTGTTCCTTCACTTTCTTGTTACACAGAAGCAACTGATTTGCTGCAGAAGTTATCGTTAGATACCCAGCCAAAGGCCTTGGAAATCCCAGAGCCTACCAAGAAGGTAAAAAACTTGATTTTTTTACAGCTGTCTCATAAGATTATTGAAACATGTGCGTGGCAGGTTTTGTGTTGTCTCAGTAATTTGAGTTGACTTTCTAACCATTTTTCTATAGGCCACTGGCAATCAATATGGACCAGTTGATTCGGGGAATGCTGCAAACGGCCAGATCCCTTCATATGATCGGTCTGTAACTCCCGTGTTACAAGATTTCATGGATCCCACCTTGTGTTACCTTCCGAATGGTTACCCGTCCACTGCCTACTACTATGGCGGTAGGTTTGTCTATAGTTATTTCATAATGTTGACTTTTGGATGTGTTGTGAAATTTTGATTTGAAATCTGTAAAATGGATAATAGAACAGAATAATTAGAATTCTTATTGACTCTGTTTTTCTTGTAGGTTATGATGGGACTGGTAATGAGTGGGATGACTATTCCAGATATGTGAATACTGAAGGAGTTGATATGACTTCTGTAAGTTCCTCCTATCATTCTTCTCTGTCCAATATTAATGTGGAAATACTTGATAAAATTACTATGTTTTTAACATCAATTTTATTTTTGTTTTCCGCTAGGGTGTTTATGGGGACAACGGTTCTCTATTGTATCATCATGGATATGGATATGCGCCATACAGTCCCTATTCACCAGCAGGCTCCCCAGTTCCAACCATGGGAAATGATGGCCAATTGTATGGACCTCAACACTATCAGTATCCTCCCTATTTTCAGCCATTGACTCCAACCAGTGGACCATTTACACCTTCTGCTACCGTCCCTGCTCAAGGTGATGTTCCCACCTCTGTAGCTGCCGATCAGAAACCCCTTCCTGTGGAAGCAGCGAATGGAAATTCTAACAGTGCTGCTAATGGTGGAAGCACTAAAGGTAACAAAGGTGCTGCTCCTTTCTAAGGATAACACTTAAATATTGTGTTTATTTCAAGTCCTTCATGTGAATTTGGCATTGTGGCAGGTCGTGGACCTACTTCAGGTTATCAGGATCCAAGATTTGGCTTTGATGGAGTTCGTTCCCCTATTCCCTGGCTTGATGCCCCACTATTTTCAGATGGGCAACCAAGACCTGTTAGCAGCACGACAGTCACTTCCTCAGTATCCGGTGGAAATAATCATAATGCTTCAAGGAACCAGACTTTCCGCCCCAATTCACAGTTCATGGTATGCATGATATCTTTCAAGTGTGTTTGGATTGGTGCTTGTCTATCTGATTAGTCAGAGGTGTTATTCCGGTTATTGATTCTTACTGCATGTTTTTAATTCTCCTTTCAGGGTTTGCACCATCCAAGACCAATGCCCGCCATTGGAGCCACCCATGGTTTCATTAACAGGATGTATCCAAATCCAAACAAATTATATGGTCAGTATGGAAACACTGTTAGATCGGGTATGGGCTACGGAACACATGGGTATGATTCTCGCACCAATGGACGGTCCTGGTTAGCTGTTGACGGTAAATACAAAACTAGAGGACGAAGTGGTGGTTACTTTGGTTATGGCAGCGAGAACATGGATGGTTTGAATGAACTGAACAGAGGCCCTAGGGCCAAGGGCAACAAGAACCAAAAGGGTTTCACTCCAACAATTTTGGCAGTCAAGGGGCAGAATCTGCCAACAAATCTAAGCACGGATGAGGAAAAAGATAAAACCAGTGGTGTTCCAGACCGCGAGCAATACAACAAAGCTGATTTTCCAGAGGAATATGCTGATGCCAAGTTTTTCATCATCAAGTCTTACAGTGAGGATGATATCCATAAGAGCATTAAGTATAATGTATGGGCCAGTACACAAAATGGCAACAAGAAGCTTGATGCTGCTTACCAAGAGGCCCAGCAGAAACATCCAGGCTGCCCTGTGTTCCTTTTTTTCTCGGTAAGCATCTTGGTCTTGTCAATATTATTTCTTTATTTGCTCTGCAACTTCTATCTTATGTTAAATTCTTTTGCAGGTTAATACCAGTGGGCAATTCGTTGGGCTTGCAGAGATGGTTGGTCCTGTTGATTTTAACAAGAGTGTAGAGTATTGGCAGCAAGACAAGTGGAATGGTTGTTTCCCTCTCAAATGGCATATTGTTAAGGATGTTCCTAATAATTTGTTAAGGCACATAACCTTGGATAACAATGAGAACAAACCTGTCACCAACAGTAGGGATACTCAAGAGGTAATTGTGGTTCATTATATATTGTAACTGATGAGCTTCTTGTGATAATGTGTTATCTATTAGATTTGAGCTTATATAACTTGCTTGATCCTTTTGAATTAATCATTCCTCATGCAGGTAATGTTGGAGCCCGGGCTGAAATTGATCAAAATTTTCAAGGAATACGCAAGCAAGACGTGCATTCTGGATGATTTTGGTTTCTACGAGGCCCGTCAGAAGACGATTTTGGAGAAGAAAGCGAAACAACAATTCCCAAAGCAGGCAAGGCATCTTTCTAGCATTCTAGTCTGCTACTCTACTATGTGTTGGTTTTGGAACATGTCTGCATATAACTTTATTTTTTGCATATTCTTATTTTTCCTTGAACCTACTACAGGTGTGGGAAGGAAAGCCTACTGAGGAAAAGGTTGAGGTGAATGGAGAGGTTAAAGCACAAAAATCTGATGTTCCCTCGGAATTACTGAAGGAGTCTAGTGTTGCGGAGAAGGACAACAATGGCCACAAACCTTGTGAGAATGGATCTGTTGTGAAAGCTGGTGATGCAGCAAAGGGTGCTAAGCCTGTTGTAGCTGAGAACAAGATTGTAGCCAATGGGGTTGCTAATGGTTGCTAAGCTCTGCTGTATTTGACGGTGGCGGTCCAACCCTGAATTCAATGGCCTATGTTGATCTTTAGCAATATCGACATTGCTACCTTGTTCCGCCTTTAATGGGTCTGTCATGCCAAATTGTGATTGGTCTGGCAGTTAGTTCATAGAATGCTAGCAGCAACCCCTTTTCGCTGGGTTTTGCCTCTACAGTGGTTAGCTCCTAACAGGTTTCCTTACTCCTAGGGTTTTTGGGTTTTAGGTTTCTGCTTAAGGTGGTTTATATCTTTTGGGTTTTGTTTTCCTTTTTCTTTTTAAATTTCTTTTCCCCTTCTCTCTCTATCTCTTTTTCTTTGGTTGGTTGGTTGTTTCCTATCTTGTAAATCTAGATCTACGTTGTTGCAGAGCAGCAGCTTGCTTCTGTTACTTACAAGAGAGTTAGGAGCAAGGTGGGAAATATTGAAATATAGTTGTTTTTTCTTTTTCTTATTTTGTTTTCAATTCTAATTTAGTCTGATGAAAGTCTTCTCCTTTTGAATGATTGACTTGCTCTTCCTGGGGGAAGAATGCTTGTGGACAATCTTTTTATGGTTATGAAAGTTTACCATTTTATGCACTTTTACCTATAGTGTTTTAAGTTTTCTAGTTTTTCTTTGGGCAAAAAATCCGAAATACATGCATTTGATACTGAGGAAAAATGATTTACATTTTTGCACTATGTAGTATTTACTAATTCAAGTAGGACTCCGACCTTCCCATTTACACCGTTTGCTATTTCATCTATTTACTTGTATGGAAAAAGATCTTCCTTGCTATATTATTTAGAGGGTGCATACTTGAAAGCACCTAAGAAAGAAAATCAAGCAAGTACTGACCAGGATACCAAAATTCACCCGTTCCACATTCAGGAGAATTTTCTCAGGTTTGATGAGAGAAAAATGGAATGTGCTGTCTCCGATGCTGAATGTCTAGTTAGTGGGACATGACTGGACTTATATTAAGATTAATTATTCTGTCGGATTTTGTAATTTTCAATTAGGTTCTCATTTTTGGTAAAAAAAAATTATATATATATATTACTAGATTCTTATACCA
>NC_029787.2:118547230-118588893 GCF_000816755.2 Arachis ipaensis
AACATCTGACTGAATAATTTTTTTGTTTTAGAAAATAGTCTATTAATTCTAATATTTCTGTTACGGTAAAAATAATCAAAATATCATCTTATTGATATTCAGTAAAATTTTCTAGACGGACAATAATTATTGATTGCTCTTTGTTGAAGGGTGATTTTGTTGTTTTGACTTGTAATTCATGTGAGGGGTGTTAAGTTAAATTAAATCGGTCATGTAATTTAATTCAAATCGAAAATTAATTAATTTAAATTTGTTTGGATTTTATTTTTTTCAAATCATTGAATTGGATCAAATTTTAGATTTTCTTTTTATAACTGATCTAATTTAATTTCGTACAATGTACTAGGATTTTTATTTAAATAAAATAAATATAATAATTATTGAAATAAATAATTTGAAAAATATTTATTGATTTGCGTTCTCTTTTTATATCTTGGAGATGAAATTGCATGTATCTCGTTTACGTCAGCTATTTCGTTTACACGATACGAAATAAGGCCGAACGGTGTCTATAAGTATAAATCGTATACAGCCTGTTCCTGGATCCCATTTTGACTTAGCTAAATTCTTTCTCCCTCTTTTTACCCTTTTCAACCATATTTGAGACCGATACGGTGATGACACGCTAGGCGGGGAATGACGGAGACATCAACAGACTAAACGAGACGTCACATTACGCTGGAGTAGCCAACTTCGAGGTTAGTTGCGTTCTGTTCGGTTAATCTAAGTATGTGGACATTGTTAGGGTAGTCTCATAGTGACAAGCACTGAGTAGAATGCTAATTAGGGTTTGGACTGTATGAAGAATTTAGAACAATATTTGCTTGTGTAAGATTGGTATGACTTAATTAGGATTTACTTACCGACATAAGTAATTTAGAGACATCTGTAGTATGATCTTAAGTAGTAGTAGTACTTTGTTCTTAAATAGAGTACAAAAATTTATTATTATCACTTTATAAATTAATTTTTTTAAATTTCGCAGAGGCCTCGCCTTCTACTGTCCCGGCGAGTCAGCCATACTCTTCCTCCATCGGACGCCATCGTCCCGTATCTGGCTAAGGCCGGATTCGGCGATACGGTGCTCCAGAGGGACTTCACATTTGACAATTCCCTGATTTCGACACTCGTGGAGTGATGGCGTCCGGAGACGCAAACGTTTCATCTCCCGTGTGGTGAGGTCACTATCTCCTTGCAGGACGTGGCGCACCACCTAGGCATACGCGCACACGGGAACCCCGTTGGGGGGTGCCTTCGTGACTTTGGTAGGTGGTACGGCACGGAGACGTGGGCCATGGTGGAGCAGCTGCTTGGTGCCAGGCCTCCGTTGGCAGCACAGCAGGCTGCGCAGAGGAAGGAGTCGTGAAGCTGGTTTGGTTGCGTGATCGTGTCCGCCAGATGCCCCCGACCGACGATCCTAAGATCCTCCGACAGTATGCCCGATGCTATATTATGTTACTGATCGGAGGGTATCTGTTGACAGACAAGTCCAACAACCTGGTTCACGTACGGTGGCTACTGTTCTTCCGGGACTTTGCAGAGTGTAGGGCGTTAGGTTGGGGTTCTGCTGTGCTGGCCTGGACTTACCAGTCACTCTGTCTGGCGGCACAGCGGGACGTCACGGACATCGCCGGTTGCACTCCGCTTTTGATGAGTTGGATTTATCAGAGGTTTTCTCAGTGGTGTCCACTAGATAGAAGAGTCTACCAGTATCTGCTAGCTGCGAGGTAACCAAATATTACTTTTTCATTTCGCTTTTGTATGTGCTTTAGTTGGATTTTTTTATGTATGTACATTTGTTTGATTAGGAGTATGGTATGTACTTTTGGATTTTAGTTGGATTGCACTTTAGTAGTTTTTTGGTTGTGTATATTGTTATTTATATTGGTGATCATTCTTATGAGTATTTACGTATATTTTACTGTTGCTTTCAAGAAAAATACCAAGATATCAGAAAGTAACAAGCTCGTCATTAAATATTTCATTTCAAGTTAACATGTTACACATCCACAGTTACTAGAACATAAGATATCACACCATAAAAAAAAGACCAACACAGGCCAACTTTGGTAAACATACAAGCCTAGTACGACCTACACATCGCCCGTGGGCTGATTAGGACATCCCCTTCTTGTATGACCGTATTGCCTACACAGGTCACACAGCTTCTCATGTTGCTCGGTCTCGTCCATGTCATTCCGGAATCTGGTGGACACGGGACTTCCAGTAGCCTTCCGACGCATTACTGGGTTAGGACACAGCCTCGTCCCATGCCACTCCGCCCACATCGACTCGTCTGGGATAGGAAAAAACTCCATCTCGTACACCTTGAACACAGCTTCCTGTTTGTACACAGAATGCACATACTGGGCCCACTCAATGCTAGTTGTGGCACACACGACAAGTGCGTGACAGCACGGATAGTGGAGAGATTGGAATAAGCTGCAGTCACACGTACCATCCGATAGCCAAACACGGAAGGAACCTTCCCCCCATCCCTCAAATAAGTCTAGCTCCTCCACAACAAACACAGAGGCCCGCCTGTCACAATGAGTGACACGCATCTTCGGTATCCCTTATTTTTTCTTCTCAATGGTGGCCAAGAGTCTCTGTGAGAATCGGCATCCAACAGCCAGCTGTGACTGCGCCTCTCTGCCCTTTGTCACGAACAACTTCTGCAATCTCTCGTACGTGATGTGCACAATGGAAGAGATCGGCAAGTACCGGGTGCCCTTCAACATTGCATTGATGCACTCGAACAGATTTGTCGTCATGTGACCAAACCGACACCCGCTGTCGCAATGTTGTAGCCAAATCTCCTTCCTGAAATGACCAGCCCAGTCAACCATTACCGGGGAGACTCCTCTCAACGCATCCATGTACCACTCGTAACCGGCCTTGCTTGGACTATAAGCAGCGTTAATGAGGTATCTCTTGCCCTCGACAGACTTGAACCGAGATATGAAATTCGCAGCCATGTGTCTTATGCAGTAAGCATGGTAGGCTCTTGGGGGATGCCAACCACTGTCATCGGAGCTAAGCGCGGCCTTGATAGCCTGAGATCTGTCGGAGATAACCAGCAGCCCGTCTTGTGGGGTGACGTGACGTCTCAGATTAGTTAGGAAGAACGACCATGACTCGGTGCTCTCGGACTCCACAATGGCAAAAGCAATAGGCAAGATGTTACTATTCCCATCTTGCGCCACCGCAATAAGCAACACACCACCGTACCTACCATACAGATGCGTACCATCTATAGAGACAAATGGCTTGCAATGCTTGAAGGCTTCGACACATGACGGGAAAGACCAAAATACCTTGTCGAACATACTGCAGTCACGTACCAGGAGGTGTCCATCGTAGAACGGTTTGACGCGTAGGTCACAAATGGTACCAAGAAAACAGCTCTGCAGTGCCTGAAGCAACTTCGAAACCTTATTGTACGACTCTTCCCAATCCCCATAGATTTGTGCAATTGCCTTCTGTTTGGCCATCCACACCTTTTTGTAGGATGGTTTGAAGTGATAGCTTGCTTGGACCGCACCTTGCAAAACTGGAATGCTTATAGAGGGGTTGGATTGAATCAACGGCAAGATGACCCTGCAGATCAGACTGCTATCTAACTGACGATGGTCTTGAGACATGGTGGGTGTTAGAAAACTGTGCACTCCACCCACCCTCTGAACCTCCCTGAACACAACAAAATAGGATTGCTTCAGTCATGTCGTACACCTACTTAGTATATCGTATAGAAGTAATGAAAAGCACAAGTAAACTTAAGCTTACCAGTATCCGAGGTTCTGTCGAAGGGCCACACGGAGGCTCCATTGACACCCATTCTCAGCTTAACGGCACTGCACATGGTACTTTAACCGGTCCGATTTGATCACCCGGTACTCTGCACTCCTCCGAATACTATATTTCTTCACACCCTGAAGCACTGCCTCTCGGCTTCTAAACTTGTGGCCGACCCGAAACTCTACACCGCCGTCTAGGTTGTAATCCTCTTCACCCGGGTCAAGAAACGGAGTCTTCTCATGCATGGCGTCCAGATCCAGAATGTGATAGTGAGACGGAACTGCCGAAAGTGCCGGTATTGGAAGAGGCGGAGGCAGGACTTGGCGGGCCACTGTCTGAACAGGTGTCTCCGGAATACACTCATCCTCATACCCACTATCGGACAAGTCGCTGTCACCACTGTCCGCCACGTAATCCTCGTCCGACTCCTCCTTGTCCTCCTCTGCCTCATTCACCTGAACGGTGACATGAATGGGCGGTGGTGCGAGGGGTCGGTTGTCCTGCACATAGGTCGAGTGTACGGAAGGACCACCGCCACTGTGTCCCACCTCTGCAGAAAACTCCATTACTTGCTCCATCATGATCCTCCTATGGATGTCGAACATCAGTCGCACATGCTCGTCCTCTAGAAGTCGGAATAGTCGAAACCGGAAGACTCCGTTACCCATGGGTGCCAGCAACCTATACGCCACCCTTCCGATTTCCCTCGTTTCTGTACCACCGAGCTTGCTCAATATCAAACTCCTCAAATCGGACGTCTCCACACGCTGAGTGTGAAACAATATCGAATCCTCGCACTCAAATGTCATCCCGTTGTTGCCGTTTTTTATACGACAGTTGGGATAAACAAGCACAACTATGTATGGACTATTATTGGCCATTAATGCCTTGTATTTGTGAGAAATGAGACACAAAAAGGATAGGAAAAGTTTGTGAAGAATACCAAGGGTTACACATCCTTTTATAGCTGGTGGGATTCTACTCCATGTATCTCGTTTACAGTGTAAACGAGATATGAATGAGAAACGCAAATCGGTAATATTTTTCAAATTATTTATTTCGGTAATTATTACTTTTATTTTATTTATTTAAATAAAAATTCCAATGTAATAATATTATTTTATTATTATATTTACAATTATACTTATAACATGTTCAATTTGTTATATATTTTTATAGTATTCATGTATTATTATTATTATTTAATAAATATTTTATGTTCAAAATGTGATTTATTTATTTATTTCAACTAACTTATAATTTTATTTCTATTGTTATGTTATCGTTTGTTTTTAAGATATTGTTGAGACTTGTTATGTCAATGTTAGTTATTTAAAATTTGATGTTGAGACTTGCTATATATATTTAGTTTTTTCAATTTATAAAACCGCAAATTCAATCCAATCCAAACCGTTTGAAATTGAATCGGATTAAATCGGATTTTTTTTTTAAAATTATCCAATTCAAACCTTACCGTAAATAAAATTAGTGGTCGGATTGGATGAATTTTTTACTCAAAACTGATCCAAATCGGACCGTGAATACCCTAATTCACGTAATGCCTTGTGTTTGTATTTTGACTGAACGCCCCCTCTTCTCTCTTCCTCGAGGAGCCAGAAAGGAAAGAAAGCTAAGCCTAATAATTGACATACAAGAACTTACATTTGAACTAAAATCAATAATCTTAAAAAAGATATATGGAGTATAAATTAGATAACTTGAAAGAAGGTTGTCACGAATTGTTTTCGAGATTCTAATTTCTCCACTCGCAATAAATAATTTATATAGTTTCTTTGTCTTCCCCATAATCATTATACAAGGTACCAGCGTTCCCATTTTTCATATTCACTAATCTTATCAACGATGTAACTTTTCATTTATTTGTAGCGTATAACCAATATTTAGCATATTTTGATATCGAATATATTATATAATTTCGTAGATAAAATCCTATTATTTTTATTATATAATAACTTTTTTCCCTTCTAAATTCATTGGATTCAAGGGACGAAAAAACACTAACAAAATAATAAATTAGTTCACAACGCCGCTTTCCTATAATGAAAACTACTGTTTTATTCATATTGATAATTTACAACTCTTAGAACGTAGAAAAGGGATATGAATTAAGTGAGGAATATTAATTAATTGCATATAAATATGAAGAAAAATTATAAGATCATAACAAACGTTATTGTAACTTGTGATTGCAAGACAAAAAAAAGGAAGAACAATGGTTAGAAAGCGTATGATACAAGCAATTACAATGCTAATGATTGGAATAATTATTTGTTCTGCAAATGCTGAATTTCAGTACACTGCTGTTGAAAGTCCTTGGACTAAAATGTCTTATCATATTACATCATCTGAGCTCCGAGAGTGCATTCAAAAATGCGAGAAAATGTATGCAAATGATACAATAAAGATGAAATCTTGCAAAAAGCAATGTCGCCTTAATCATTGTCTTGCCAAATGCCGAAGTCGCTATGCAAATAACGAGCCAGAAAAAAAGGAATGCATTAAACATTGCTATGCTGTTTATGGTTAGTGTTTTATATTTGAGATCAACAACTAAAATTATTAAAACATCAATATTCTAGAAACATTTAAAATTCATCCCGTGATTTAGTAATGATAATTTTTTAAGTTATTATTGTCTATTTTCTTTGAATGTATAATGTGATATTTACCTTCTTGTCATGAATTTTAGTTATTTTTAAGTTTTAATTGATGTGAATTGTAATAATTTTTTTAAACAAGTGACATGATGTGTATTGTTCTTTTTTTCTTTTTTTGAATCTAATGTTAAGGGTATTAATTCAAATATGTTTATTAACCTTTTTAATTAATCTATTTTGTTCAGTAAGTTAGATATAATATATCTAATGCCAAATTAAATCAGTGAGTAACAATTAAATCCACAATCAAATATTTATATGTTTCTTTAGTTTTTAAAACAAATCAGAACAAAATCAACTCAAAACAAACAACTGTAAATAACATATCTCTAATATATTGGTATTATATTTACTTGTTTGTATGTTTTAGTTAGTAATTATTATTTATATATTGTATTATTTTATTTTTGTTATTTAGAGAGAGTTTGATTAAAAATATTTTAAAAATAAATAAGTTTAAAAGTATAAAAGAAATATTTTTATCGAATTTTTTTACATAGAAATATGATTAAAAAGAGAAGGTTTAATTATGCGGATATATCCGATATCTGATCCACCACTAAAAAGTGCGGATATCATATCCGATCCGATCCGATGAAAATTGTGCGGATCGGATCGAATTTTCGGTCATATCCAATCCGATCCGATCCGCGGACACCCCTATCAATAAACGCCAATATCTTATATTTTAACGAAATAAAATTAGCAAAACAATCTTAGAGATACATTTATTATTGAGTTTAAGAAATAATTTGTTTTTATGATGAAAAATATTATTTGATTGAATCTGAAAACTCAAATGTTTGTTTCATGAGTATATTATTGTATAAGCCCATTTTGATTGTGCACTGGCAAAAAACACAGCCCATTAATGCTGTCAGTTGTGCAGATCTGTGATTGGTTAGGTTAAGTACTTGGACAAGCCTCAAACACACCGAACAAACTTCATAAAAGACAAACATGTTGATATATGGAAGTAATAGTGGGCGAGGTTTGAGAAACCGGACCGGTCATTAAACTGTTCTAATTACTAGTTTATTGATTTATTAGTTAAATCGGTTCAATCGAAAAAATTGTTTTAAAATAAAATAATAAATAAATTATAAATAAACATCATAAAATATAATTATAGTCTAATATAGATCTTAAATATCTTCCAAGTTTAAAACATTATATAAAATATCAACTAAATCCATATGATCTTATCAAAATACAATCTCAAAAGCTAAATAGTGAAAAGAAATATCTAAAGAACATGAAGATTTATCAATCATCAAAATCTGCAAGAACTTATTGCATATTTACTTTGGTGGGACCATATTCACCTTCATTTCCACCCTCTTGAGCAGATGAATCAAGAGATGTAGCATCAATATTACCTAATAAAATACACATGTTATCATTATATTAAAAACTAACAACATTCTAATAAATCATCAGAAAATAAACTATAATACTCATGCAATAAATCATCCACATTACTAGGAAGATCAGACTCTTTCTCTACGACCTCTTTCGTCACCCAAAAGTCAACTAAATTGATGCTTTCATAATCAATTAGATCATATTGTATCTTTTGCTTTCTTTTTTCTTTTTCCTTCCTAAAAAATTTAATACAATACATGAAAAATTAATACACATTTATTATCATAAAGATTATAGATGAAATAATATGATATTGCACAAAACATATATTATCTAGATTTAAGTCGCAAATTATAAGTGACATAAACAATGTCATTCAGTCTGTCATGCTTCAACTTATTTTTTCTTTTTGTATGAATCTGTTAAAAAAGACTCCAATTTCTCTCACACCCAGAAGAAGCAGATGCTTGGCTAAGAATGTGGACAATTATCTTTCGTAAACATGGAGCAGAACTACCGAACAACCTCCACCATTCATCTACCAATTATAAAACCATAACATATTAGTAGATATCAATTAAAAAAGTGAAAGCATAAAATAACATCTATTAAACAAATATTCTTACCAGGCTTAAGTTTTGTTGCAGCTCGAATAGCTTCTGGTCTATCGAAGCTTTCATTCCGATCTCTATATAAATGTATTTCTTTCATTGCCTCAACTGAATCTAAATTGTTACACTTGCAATACAAGGTAACAAGATTAAGTAAATCTCGCATAACATCAGGTGCTTCTTTATAATTTTCACCAAAAAAGAAAGCAGGATTCAGGAAGTACGCTGCAGCATGAATATCTTTCTTCAAATGCTTGTCCCATCTTAAGTTGATAATATTTATGTATGGCTGATATTGTTTTGCTTAAAGATATCTTTAATTGCATCTTTTGCCCTTAGCATTCTGTCATATACATATTCCAAAGATGGTTTATCATCAGCATCAACAATCCTCAGTAATTTAATCAAAGGACCCATAATTTTACATACAATAAAACAATCATCCCAAAACTTGCTATCCAAAATAATAGCATTTACAGCCCTACCATTAGCACTTCTTCCTAATTTGTGACCAGTAAAGAATGAATCTACAACCAATGTTTGCAAATCCGCTTTTTGATCAAAGATGCTCTTCAATGTGATAAAGACAGTTGCAAAACGAGTTGCACCAGGGCGTACTATCTCTATATACATGTATTTTTTCATTGGCTCAACTGAATCCAAATTGTTACACTTGCAATACAAGGTAACAAGATCAAGTAGGCCTCGCATAACATCAGGTGCTTCTTTATAATTTTCACCAAAAAAGAAAGCAGGATTCAGGAAGTACGCTGCAGCATGAATATCTTTCTTCAAATGCTTGTCCCATCTTAAGTTGATAATATTTATGTATGGCTGATATTGTTTTGCTTAAAGATATCTTTAATTGCATCTTTTGCCCTTAGCATTCTGTCATATACATATTCCAAAGATGGTTTATCATCAGCATCAACAATCCTCAGTAATTTAATCAAAGGACCCATAATTTTACATACAATAAAACAATCATCCCAAAACTTGCTATCCAAAATAATAGCATTTACAGCCCTACCATTAGCACTTCTTCCTAATTTGTGACCAGTAAAGAATGAATCTACAACCAATGTTTGCAAATCCGCTTTTTGATCAAAGATGCTCTTCAATGTGATAAAGACAGTTGCAAAACGAGTTGCACCAGGGCGTACAATTTCTTTTCAAGTAGGTCTTTTTCTAAGCCAAGATAAAAAAAACCATATGATTATACACAAATACTGTAATATTTGAAGCACGTGATGCAAGATTAGAAATATGTGTCATACTGCTTATATCTTTTAGAATCAGATTAAGGCAATGAGCAGCACATGGTGACCAATAGATATTCTCATATTTCTTATTGATAAGCCTACCAGTGGCAACATAATTAGCCGCATTATCAGTCACAACATGCACAACATCATTAGGGCCAATCCATTCAATAACCTTAGAAAACAAGTGACACAACAATGAAGCATTTTTTACCATACTTGAAGCATCTATAGATTTAACAAAGCATAAACTTCTAGAACAATACACCAAGAAATTAATCAATGTTCTTTTTCTTTGATCTATCCAACCATCAGCCATGAGGGTACATCCGATTTTTCTCCATGCACTCCTATAACTATCAACTAGCATTTGACATTTTCTTTTAAGATCAGCCAACAAGTGAACCCTTAATTTATCATAAGAAGGACCCTTATAACTAGGTCCAATACCAACAACATCATCCAGCATATCGTGAAAAAATGGCGACATCACTGCATTAAAGGGAATTCTACAATCCAAAAGCCACTTTGCAAATCATTTATCAACCTCGTGTATCGCCTCTTTATTTTGCAAATCACTTTTAAGGCTTGGTTGAGCACCTGGAGTTGTTCTTGGTGCAGACATAGGAGGAATCACTTTGGCTTTCTTTTCCGGATCGCCTCAAACCACTTGCTGACTCGAAGTATGCTGCTGTTCTTCTTGAGATATTGCTTCATCAATTGCATCCTCTATCTCATCACCGCCCTCTTCACTGAAACTTACTTTTCTTTTGCTTTTGTTGCTCTGAATTTCTTTCAGTAAGCTTTCCATCTATTTTTCCACATCATACACTTTAGGACACTTTTTTACATCTCCAGTAATCTTTGCCAAATGTTTCTTCATCATGTGAATTCCAGCTCCATTAAAAACTTGTAGACAAAACAAATATTGATATTGTGGTCTTCCATTCACTACTTGTAAAGCAACATATTTCCAAGCTAAATCTGTTTTTTCTATAAATTAGAAAAACCTTGCGACTGACTGTTGTTAGAACTAGGAGGATCAGGATTAGCAGCATCATTCGAATTAGGATGATTGGCAAGCGAATTATTACTAAAAGATACATTGTTATCAGCAACTGCTTCTTGATTGCTACTTCCGTCCATAACTGAAATCAATAAATTATAATCAATGGTGGAAACAGCAGCAGGACAATTAGAAATAATCATTAATCACTCCTAAATTAATTCAAAACAGCAGCATAACAAATAATCACCCCTAAATTAATTAAAAATTATAGCATAACAAAATTACTAGTCACAAATCACAAATTACTTATCACAAATTCCAAATTTAAAACACTTAGTGCTATAACAAAACAGCAGCATAAGTGCATACCAACAACAACAGCTTAACAAGTCACTAATCAGTAATCACAAACTCCAAACTCAAATTAGCAACAATACAAAAGACCCAAGAAATCACAAATTCAACCTCAAATACCTGAAATAGAGTAACAGACTCAACTTTTCACTAACCTCAAATCAGTAAATCATAGTTTCACTAAGCTTCCACTGACAGCAGAAAGACGACGGCGGGACGACGAAGACACGAAGGCCAGATGACAGCGACACTACGGTGCACTAGCTGGAGGCCTCGAGCAGCAGTTTCACCTGGGAATGGAAGACGTGCCGAGCTAGAAAGGGGAGATGCCGCAGAGAAGAAGAAGGAAGAGGTCGCGAAAATGCCGACATAGATGAATGGTGGCAGCGGTTCCATCCAAGAAGCTAGATTTTTGGGTTAGGAAGGAGCTAGGACTTGCTCTTGCTGTGTGTTCTATGCTTGTCTTCCAAAGGATGGGGTGTTTGGTGGGGTGAGAGGGTTAACTCGCGTGGGGGTGGGTGGGTTTTCTTTTTTTTCCTTAACAAAATCAAAACGACGGTGTTTCATACGAACTGGCCGGTTCAACGATTCTCTAGCGGTTTTGTCATTAGCGGTTTTAGCAGGAGGACCGGACCGTTTTCTACGCCAGGTTCCCGGTTGAACTAGTTTGACTAGCCGGTCTGTTTCGATTTTTAGAACAATGATAGTGGGTCCTAAGATGTGTTTAGAGTTAATTCTCTCCCAGGAGAGCAACTTTCTCTCTCAGGGAGAGTGAAGTAGAACTCTGGTTCTAATCCTTGTGAGGTTAGCCTCATCAAAATATTTCTTCCATAGCTAACATTTCCATTTTACTCTCAGTATATATCATCCAACCTAACCCCAAATCTTCCACCCCCAATCTTCACTTATACATACAAACACTAGCCGTTCCACTTCAAGGTAACACATAATCACCAAATTTTTTTTACACCATCAAACTAAACACATGGAATTGACAAACCCCATTTGTAGGGTTTATCTTGTATTGATTTTTGGGGATTTTATCACCTTTTACCCATATTTATTCAAGAAATAGCATGGTTTTGTATATTCTCCTTTAATTGTGCTTGAATGTGAAAACATACTTTTTAGGACTCAAAATAGCTAAATTTAGTTCACCTTGATTCTATTAGATGCCTTGATATGTTTGTTAAGTGATTTAAGGTTTAGGAGGCAAAGATTGGATCAAGGGAATGAAGAAAGAAAGCATGAAAAGTTAGAGAACTCATGAAGAAATGGAAGAACCGGAAAGCTGTCAAGCCGACCTCTTCGCATTTAATCGGCCATAACTTGAGCTACAGAGGTCCAAATGATGCGGTTCCAGTTGGGTTGGAAAGCTAACATCCGAGGCTTCGAAACGATATAAGATTTGCTATGGTTGAACCGCGTATGGTGGCGCGCACGCGCATAGTACGCGCACGCGCCGTTGCTGCCACCTGGTTCACTTAAAGCAAAACGTGGCCAGTGATTTTAGAAGCCTTGTGGGCCCAATCCAACTCATTTATGATGCTATTTAACCCAAGGAGTGAAGAGGGAAACCTATGTTAGTTACCAAAATTCCTAGGGAGAACGACCCGAGGTTTAAATACTTCGGTTTATAGAATTTAGGGGTTTGTTACTTGTGACAAACAAATTTTTGTATGAAAGGATTATTGTTGGTTTAGAAGCTATACTTTACAACGAGATTTCAATTGTGAATTCTAAGCCACACAAAAATCCAATCGTCAAAATGGCGCCGTTGTCGGGGAATTGCAATGGTGTTATGTTATTGGTTATTGTATATATGTGAATATTGTGAATATGTTTGCGTTTTGCTTCTTTGTTAGTTCTTACTAGTTTTTAGGATTTAATTTTCTTGCTTCTTATTTGATTTTATTTTTATTTTCTCTTGCTATCATGAATTCTCACTTTGGCTATGAGTGTGATTACAACTATGTTGTAGGTAATGGGGGCTACAATGAATATGTGTATCAAGAATGGGATAACCAAAGGTGGGAAGAGCCACATGCACATGATCAATCTTCATGGCAACAACCTCCACCAATACATTATGAAGAAGAGCCATTCTTTGATGCATATCAATCTAATGGCTATGGTGAACTCCCTTGTGACTTTCAAGAACCACCACCATATGCCTATGAGCCATACCCTCAACATAACCCTCAACCATACTCAAAAGCCACTTTTCACCAACCACCTTCATATGACCCTCATCCATATCTACCATTACAACAACCGTATGAGCCATATGAACCACATATAGAGCCACCACCATCTCAACATCACCACTTCCAAGAGCCACCCCCTCCATGTTATTACCAAGATGAACCTCCTCAAATGTATGAAAATTTTCAACCACAAATGTATGAAAATTTTCAACCACAAGATGAATACCACTTTCCACCACAACCTCCCATGGAAGAATATTCATGTCCATCAATCCAAGAGCCATATGATCCTAATCATATTATCCAAGAAGAACACCCCAACCTCCAATGGGTGACATCCTTGATGTTCTTGTTCAAGGACAAGAGGAAATGAAAAGGGATGTGCAACAATTCACGGCCGCCTTGGATGAGGTGGTAAACCGGTTAGCATCCCAATGCTTGAACTCTCAAGGAACTCCCATGGCTACATGTGGAGAAACAAATGAAGAGCATAACATGAAGGAGAGATTGGTGGAGAACGAGGGAAGTTGCTTTGTATTGGAATAATTGGAGGAAGCTATAATTGTTGAAGAAGAGGAAGAATTGGTTGAAGACTTAGGAGATGCGGAGCTTCCATGGGAACATAGAGTTGAAGAAAACCCCTCCAAGATGATTGAAATTGATGCTAGGAAGAAAAGTGCACACCTTCCAAGACATATTCCATATGAAGATTTGGATGGGATAGAGCAAGAAGTGAGTTCCCTTGGTGATGAAGATCAAGCATCAAACCTTAGTGGTGAAGAATCCTTTGAGCATGAAGAACCTTCTCCCAACAAGATGGAAAGCAATGTGGAGGTAAATTTTTCTTACCCTCCCATTTATGACTTGAGTAGGAGAAAAGGTTTATATAAAATTGCTGAACAAAGGATTATAATTGAGAAGTCTTGTGAAGAGGTGGAAATCCTTAGAAAAAGGAGGATGGAAATTGAATACGCTTTATCAAAACTCGTGGAGTTGTCTTTGCCTAGGTTGCCATCTACCCCTTCATTTGAGTGGGTGAAATTTATTTCTATTAGCTTTATTATCCCACTTGAATATGGTTTGCTTGAAACGGATGGCCAACTTAGGGAGCTTTGTGGGATGAAGCGTAAACGAAAAAGGTTTTGTGGTGGGCGTTGCAAATCAAGGCTCATTTTAGATTGGTGCAAAAAACATAGAAAAAATTTTGAAAAACAGAGCACCATCCACGCGTACGCGTACATGGCGCGTACGCGCACTTACAGCATTTTTCGACCATCCACGCGCGCGCGCCATGCGTGCGCACGCGTGGATTGAGAAGTTCCAACCTCCATACATTTTCCAGAGAGTTGTGCCTGCGCCGCGCCAACGTTGTGCCTCTGGCACAAACCCCACTTGCGCACGCGCGCACATGACGCGTACGCGCCACTCTCGAAATAAGCCAACGACGCGCACGCGCCATGTGTGCGTACGCGCGGATTTCTTTCTCCCATCCACTTTTCTTTTCTTCTCCTATTTCCAATTCTTTCCTTCTCCTTTCTTCTCCCCTTCTCCTACCCCTCATCCAACACTTCCAAACACCATCGATAACCATTTATTTTAGTTGGTTGTTAGTTAGTTAGTTGATTAGTTAGTTTTAGTTTAGTTTTCATTTTATTTTCTCTCTTTTCATCATAAGTGTTGGAGTATTGACTTTGTTCACTATACATTGCTATATCCCTTATTGCCTAAATGCTATTTTAGCATGAATGTTTTTAGATAATCTTTGTTGGATTCTATGATTGAGGTTATATTTTGTTACTTGGTTTTGGGTTCTTCATGCTTACCTTTTGAAAAAAAAAACCAAGTGATGAGAATTGTCTTCGAGCTTATAACTCTTTTGAATTGCATGTTGTAGCTAGCCACCATGTGATTTGAACCGTATTCTTTGATTAGGCAATCTCTTGAAAGAACACATAGCAATCCGGAGAGTCGCCGTACCCCCTTGCTCATCTTTGAGTGCACCGAGGACGGTGCAAACTTTTAAGTGTGGGGAGGTCGTCCGACCGATCGGCAATTTTGGGTGACAAATTTCTAATCCCAACACTTTTGCATTTCATTTTAGGTTTTTAGGATTTTCACTTGCATTTTCTTATTTTTGCATACATATACACAATAAGCTTAGTCAAAATAATGAAATTTTTCGAGAAAATTATCTATAAGGCACTTCAATTGATTTGAGTGAAAACTTTTCATAGAACTTGCTTGAATTATATATATTGTGGAACATGTTTTGAGCTAAGAACACAAGCTTGTGAGATTTGAGCCTAACGGTGTGGTTACATCTTACAAGCACTTATTTTTCCTTCTTGTGTGCATTATTCTCTTTCTATGATTGTAATCTTTGATTTGTTTGATTCTTTATGTCCATTATTTTGTGTATTCATGCATTTATATGATTGAGGCCATCATTTTATTAGCTCAGTTACCCAAATAGCCTTACCTTTTATCTTCCTTTGTTAGCCAAATTTGAGCCTACGCTTAACCCACTTGTTCTTATTTTAGCACATTACAAGCCTAAAGCGAAAAACAATAATTGTCCTTATTTGGATCTTTGATTAGCTTAGACTAGTGTGTGTGAGTATCATTCAAGTGTGGGAACCTTGGGACATTGGGTGAATAAAAGGGTATTTTGTATTGTTATTGAAAATATTGGGAATTGGGTACATACTTATGTATTGATCAAATGTAAAACCTTATGCATTGATGCTCTTGTATATAGAAAGAAAAAAATGAGAAAACAAAAGAAAAAGAAAAGAAAAACAATATGGAAAAAAAAATTTATAAAATAGAAAAAGAAAGAAAAGAAAAAAAAAAGAAGAAAAAAAAATAATAAAAAGGGGACAAAATACCCCAAAGCGAAGCTCAATAAAATCAATGCATAAGTGTTGTGAAATGAAAAAGAAAATGCATGAGTATGTGAAAAAGTGAAGAATGGGTAGCTAGATGTCTCTTATCCCAAAACCCCAAAATACAATCCATAACCAATAACAAGACACTTCATTGTAATTCCTAGGGAGAACGACCCGAGGTTTAAATACTTCGGTTTATAGAATTTAGGGGTTTGTTACTTGTGACAAAAAAAATTTTGTATGAAAGGATTATTGTTGGTTTAGAAGCTATACTTTACAACGAGATTTCAATTGTGAATTCTAAGCCACACAAAAATCCAATCGTCAGGAATCCCACAGTAACCTGCAACATCACGAAGAAAGGTTAACGAGCCAACATGGAATCATAGCAAAGACAATATATGGACTATAACGGATTGAGAGAATGACCATCACAATTAACAAGAATGGGAAGAAAGAATGTAGAAAAGACTGCATCAACCTAGTGGGTAAAATAGTAGTAGATATAGAAATCAGCTTCAAGGGAAGCAAGAATGCACTTTTGGGCATCTGGAGAAACCTGAAGGATATCTTCATTTCTGAAGTAGGGAAGAACAAACTACTGGTTAGCCTCAGGGACCAGAAAAGAGGGTTGCAAATTCTCAAGGGGGCCTTGGTGTGTCAAAGGCCACCTCCTTAACTTGCAGTTATGGGGGTAAAATGCGGCCATTTATAAATTTAGTCACGAGCTTATGGAGTTTTGAATACAAATACATGGAAAGAGATATTACAAAAACCATTGGCAATATGCTAGGAATAGTGGTTGAAGTGGAGGATCCGAAAAGGGGAAACGTCTTTGTCAAAACCTTCCTAAGAGTTAGAGTGGCCATAAAAATTTCAAAACCCCTTCCTACGAGTTTCTGGATGATTTGAGAACAACGACAAAAAATATGGATAGAGTTCAAGTATGAAAGACTCCAAGATTGCTACTGCTTGAGATGTGGTATCATAGGACATGAAAAAAAAAAGAATATAAAATTTAGCTAGTAATGTCTAGCTGGGATCCTTTGAGACCAAGATTTGAACTAGGGTTGGGAGTGAGCCCAGTTAGGCAGTTTTCAACAGAGGGATGGTACGCGAAATCGTGATTATTAGTTCCCTGGCTATAGTGCAAAAAACTTGGTGTGGGAGAACGTGATTTCAAGACATCTTCATAATTCCGTGTAACTGACCAGCAAGTGCACTAGGTCGTCCAAGTAATACCTTACGTGAGTAAGGGTCGATCCCACAGAGATTGTCGGCTTGAAGCAAGCTATGGTCATCCTTGTAAATCTCAGTCAGGCGGATTCAAATGGTTATGAGGTTTTGATTATTAAAATATAAATAAAATATAAAATAAGATAGAGATACTTATGTAATTCATTGGTGGAGATTTCAGATAAGCGTCTGGAGATGCTTTGTTGCTTTTGAACTTCTGCTTTCCTACTGCCTTCTTCCAACCATGCGTTACCTCCTTCCATGGCAAGCTGTATGATCCTCTCGAATGAAAACAAATCCATATGCGCTGTCACCGCATGGCTAATCATCTGTCGGTTCTCGCTAGCGTCGAAATAGGACCATTGTCCTTTTGCACACTGTCACTGCGCCCAACATTCGCAAGTTTGAAGCTCGTCATAGTCATCCCTTCCCAGATCTTACTCGGAATACCATATACAAGGTTTAGACTTTCCGGATCTCAGGAATGCTGCCAATGGTTCTAGCCTATACCACGAAGACTCTGATCTCACGGAATGGAATGCTCTGTTGTCAGGAAAGCAATCCTGCATCGTGAACCAGGAGGCCAAGAGATACACACTCAAGCTATTGCAGATAGAGCGAAAGTGGTTGTCAGGCACGCGTTCATAAGTGAGAATGATGATGAGTGTCACGGATCATCATTCATCATGTTGAAGTGCGAGTGAATATCTTAGAATAAGAATAAGCTTGAATTGAATAGAAGAACAGTAGTACTTTGCATTAATTCATGAGGAACAGCAGAGCTCCACACCTTAATCTATGGGGTGTAGAAACTCCCGTAGAAAATACATAAGTGAAAGGTCTAGGCATGACCGTGAGGCCAGCCTCTCCAGGGTAACTAAGTGTAGAATAAATCTCTAAAAGTAGTTTTTATAATAAACTAGTAGCCTAAGGATACAGAAAATGAGTAACTAAGTGCAGATAGTGCAGAAATCCACTTCCAGGGCCCACTTGGTGTGTACTTGGGCTGAGCATTGAAGCTTTTTCGTGCATAGGTGTTCCTGGAGTTAAACGCCAGCTTTGGTGCCAGTTTGGGCATTTAACTCCAATTCTGGTGCCAGTTTGGGCATTTTACGTCAAGATATTTTAGGCTGACTTTGAACGCCAGTTTGAGCCATCAATTCTCGGACAAAGTATAGACTATTATATACTGCTGGAAAGCCCAGAATGTCTACTTTCCAATTCATTTGAGAGCGCATCAATTGGGCTTCTATAGCTCCAGAAAGTCCACTTCGAGTGCAGGAAGGTCAGAATCCAACAGCATCTGCAGTCCTTTTTCAGCTTCTGAATCAGATTTTTGCTCAGGTCCCTCAATTTCAGCCAGAAAATATCTAAAATCATGGAAAAACATACAAACTCATAGTAAAGTCCAGAAATGTGATTTTTGAATAAAAAATAATAAAAATATAATAAAAAGTAATTAAAACATACTAAAAACTATGTAAAAACTATGCCAAAAAAGGTATAAATTATCCGCTCATCACAACACCAAACTTAAATTGTTACCTGTTGATAAACTACTATTTCATGTTTTATCTTGTGCTTAATTGAGTGGTTTTTATTAACTCTACCCACTTATTCATACAATTTGCATAGTTTTACATTTGCCTTCCTAATTATGTGCTTTGATTGAAAACATGCTTCTTTGGCCTTAAGTTCCCTATGTTTAATCCTCTCTTATTACCATTAGATGGCTTGATATGTGTATTAAGTGATTTCAGAGATTACAGGACAGGAATGGCTCAGAGGATGTAAAGGAAGCATGCAAAAGTGGAAGGAATACAAGAAGTTGGAGAAATTGCTAGGCTGTCCAGCCTGACCTCTTCGCACTCAAACGGCTATAACTTTAGCTACAGAGGTCCAAATAATGCGGTTTCAGTTGCGTTGGAAAGATAACGTCTGGAGCTTTGATTTGATATATAATTTGCTGTAGTTTTCCTGACGATAAGTGACGTGAACGCGTGATCTACACGGACGCGTCGCAGTGGCGAAAAAACTAGCGTGTTTGAATTTGAAACCAGCGAATTCTGGGTTGTTTCTGACCCAGTTCTCGACCCAGAAAACACAGATTAGAGGCTATAAAGTGGGAGAATGCATCCATTCACAATCATAAGCCCATTATTTACTTTTAATAATTTAGATGTAGTTTTTAGAGAGAGAGGTTCTCTCCTCTCTCTTAGGATTTAGGATTAGGATTCCTCTTAAAGGATTTAGAATTTCAACTCTTCATCAGGTTCAATATTTCTTTTACTTTATATTTCTCTTTTACTTTTAGATACTTTAATGCTATCCTTTAATTACTTATGTTGCCAAATTGGCTTATGAATTCTTTATGTTTAGATTGATTTTCTCTTATTTAATGCAATTGAGGTATTTCAGATCATTGATTCTTATTTAGCTTTTTTATGTTATTGTCTTTAATTGATTAACTGGAAGCTCTTGAGTTATCAACTATCCGTGATTGGTTGTTATGTCGGCTAAATTGACTGGTATTCCACTAACTCTAGTCTTTCCTTAGGAGTTGGCTAGGACTTGGGAATCTAACTAATTAGTTCACTTGACTTTCCCTTGCTTTCATAAGGGTTAACTAAGTGGGATTAACTTCCATTCTCATAGGAGTAACTAGGATAGGACTTCCAAATTTTCATACCTTGACAAGAGATTATTTTACAGTTATTTATTTATTTTATTTGTCATTTAAATCACTTGTTCCTTACTTTCAAAACCCCAATTTACAAAACTCATAACCAATAATAAGAACATACCTCCCTGCAGTTCCTTGAGAAGACGACCCGAGGTTTAAATACTTCGGTTATCAATTTTAAAGGGGTTTGTTACTTGTGACAACCAAAATATTTGTACGAAAGGATTTTCTGTTGGTTTAGAAGCTATACTTACAACGCGATCATATTTTTGCATTTCTTTACCGATAGAAAAACCGATCGTCAAAATGGCGCCGTTGCTGGAGAATTGCAAACGTGTGCCTTATTATTGGTTAATGTAAATATTTTCTTTTGCTTGTTTATTTGTTTTTATTTTTATTTTTATTTTTTTGCTTTTTCGTAAATTAAGAGGTTATTGGTTTTTATTTAGTTATTAAAAATTTTTCAAAAATTTGTTCTTGGTGTTCATCTTGATCTTCAAGTTGTTCTTCATGTTCATCTTGACATTCAAGTTGTTCTTAGTTGTTTTCTTCGTTTTGATCTAAAAATTTTAAGTTTGGTGTCATTTTATTGTTTTTCTCTTTCCTCATTTAATTCAAAAATATATTTTCTCTTTATTTTTATTGAATTTTTGAAATTTCCATAAAAAAAATTCAGATTTTGATTTTAAAATTTTTTATCTTATCTTATCTTAGTTTTAAATTTCAAAATTCAAATCTTTTTCAAAAATCATATCTTTTTCAAAATCTTATCTTATCTTATTTCAAAATCAAATTTCAAATTTCAATATTTAAATTCCAAAATTCAAAATCCAAATTTAAAATTTAAAATTTAAAATTTTAAAAATCAAACCTTTTCAAAATTTAAATCTTTTTCAAATTTTTATCTTATATAGTTGACTTTTTCAAAATTCAAATTTCAAATTTCAAATTTCAAAATTTAAAATTCAAAATTTAATTTTCAAAATTTAAATTTCAATAACCTTTTAATTTAAATTTGTTTTTATTTTCATTTTTAATTTTTATTTTCTATTATGAGTTCTCATCCCCATCGCTTTGAGTTTGGTCCCAATGCTGTTGCAAGGAATGGAAATTATAACAGGAACATGCATCAAGGTCAAAACAATCAGAGATGGAAGGAGCCACGAGGATCTGATCAACCCTTTCGACAACATCACCTTCCAAGATACCATGGACAACGACCATCCTACAATGCATGCCAAGACAATAGATATGGTGGACCCCCTTGTAGTTACCAGCAAGTTCCATCATATGCCAATGAACCACCTCCTTAAAATAGCTTTGGACTACCATACTCACAAGCCCCCTACTACCAAACACCATCACATGATCCTAACCCTTATCCACCAAATCAACCACCTTATGAGCCATATGAACCATATCTAGAACCACCCCAATTCTAACCCAATTACTCCCAAGAACCACCACCTCCATATACACCATGTCTACATCCATCAATTCAAGAGCACTATGATCATAATCATGTTATTCAAGCTGGACAAGAATCAAAGGATCGTCTCAAGGAAACAGTGGATACATTTCATACAACCCTTCACCAATTGAATCAAGCGATAAATCGATTACCTTCCCGACGTTCGGACACTCAAGGAACCCCCATGGATTCATGTAGACAATCTAATAAAGAACGTAGCATGAAGGGGATATTAGAAACTCCAGTGGACAGTACGGAGTATGACTTTGTACTGGAACAAGTGGAGGAAGCCGAAATTATCGAAGAAGAAGAATTGGTTGAAGACTTAGGAGATGCAGAACCTCCATGGGAAAATCCAGTCAAAGAGCCTCCTTCAAAGACGTTTGAAATAGATGTTGAGGAGGGTGTACAACCTCCAAGGCATATCATGGTTGAAGACTTTGAAGGGGATGATCAAGAGATGGATTCAATCATTGATGAATTCTTATCTACAATTGAATCCTCTCCCATTGGACTTGACATGGAAATTAAAGAAGAAGAAGCACAACCTCCCATGCCCTTGGTGAACAATGAAGAAGAAATTAAATTGGAAGAAAGCTACCAAGAGGAAGCGGTTGAAATTGAAAAAGCTTACAAGGAGGTGGAAGCTGTTAGAGGAGAGCACAAGGGAGTGGAGCTTGCAAGTTCATTAGAAACACCTCTCCCAAGGCCATTACCGTCCAACACAACGTTCAAGTGGGTAAAATTCTTATCGTTTACCTTTACCTTCCCACTTGAATATGGGCTACTGGAGACGGATGGTCAACTTAGAGCTCTTTGTGGCATTAAGAGTAAGAAGAAGATGGTCAGTGGTAAGAATTGTCCTGCAAGGTTCATTATGGTTGGAAGCTTTAAGTTTAAACGCAAAGGTTGGTGTAGAGCTCAATTGAATGGATCTGGGAAGTTGTTTGGACGCTTCAGTGAGAATTCTAAGGCTAAACCACCGGGATGGAATCATGATAATCAACTTGAAGACGGGTGTAGAAACAAGATTTGGGATCCAGGAATATATGAGGATCAATTTTGGGAGCTCAAAGCTTGTGAAGAACTCCATCAAAGCTTGAGGAATTTACTTGGTATTGATAGAGCTTATTGGAAGTTCAAGCATTGGTGGAAGTTTCAGGATGAGTTCAAGCACAAGCCGCCATGACAAGGAGCTCACCAAATGTCCAACTTAAGGACTTTAACTAAAAGTGCTAGGTGGGAGACAACCCACCATGGTATGATCGTTCCTTTTTCATTTTTTATTTAGTTTTATTTGTTTTCGAGTTTTATTTTATTTTATTGTATTGAACCTGGAGTTTTGCATAACATTCATATTAGCATTGCATTCTGCATACTGCATTACTAAAAAAAAAAACACGCACGCAACGCGGCAGCGTCGCTGACGCGTCCGCGTCACTAGTGCGTTGTGAAGAAAAGAAAGTAAACAAAAAGTCACGCGAAAGTGTGGCTGGAGGCGCGCTTTAGGCACAAACATGCCCACGCGTCCGCGTGACCCACGCGGCTGCGTCATTTGGAAAAATAGCCTCCCACGCATCCGCGTCACCCACGCAAACGCGTGCTCCAACAAATCGACGTAAAAGGGGTGCATGGCCAAAAGTTGTGCTGGAGTGGGGCTGGACTGGTGCTAGACGCACAAGCCTTACCACGCGAACGCGTGCCCCACGCGTCCGCGTCATCCTCCAATCTTGGCCATTCACGCGATCGCGTCCACCATGCGAACGCGTCACCTCGAAAATTGGCAACAATGAGTTTTGAACAGAGAGTTGTGCGGGCGCAAGGCTGCCCTCGCGCCAGTAGCACAGAACAAGTCACGCGTCCGCGTGACTGACGCATCCGCGTCGATTCCTATAAGCGTAATTCGCACGAATGCATACCCCGCACGTCTGCGTTGCCTGCGCCGCACAACTTATCCAGATCAAGGCCAATTATCTTGTCTTTTCTTTTCTAATCCTAATCTCTTCTATCTTTTCTTTTTTCTTCTTTCTTTCTTACTTTATTTCTTTCACTTCTCATTCTTTTTCACCTTCATTCTATTTTACTTAATTTATTTGCATATTTCATTCATTGTATTTTAATTTTATGCATATTTTTCTTTTCTTTTCTAAATTTATTATTTTTCCATTGGTGTCACTTGTTCATATTCAACTGTTGTGTCTTTTCTGGTATTATTTTGGTGCTCAGTGACTTGTTTTCTACTGTTGGATAATATTATTTAAGTCAATACTAATCTTTTATGATATTTGTATTAATTTTGTATTGACATTAATTTATATTGTCTTGCACTCTCTTCCCCATTGTTACAAATTTTTGCACTCTTGATTTGCCATGTACTTCTACTGTTTTCTCACTTGCATGTTGTAGCTACCATGTAATTGGGACCCTTATTATCTGGCATTAACACCCATATTTTATTTGTTTTCTATTTTTATTTTTGGGTTACTTTTCTTCTTTTCCCTCTTCTTTCAGGATGGCCACCACGAAGGGAGAGGAAAAGCTTCTTAATGGAAAGACAAACAAGTCCACCTGCACAATCTTTGGAAAGTATCAGTTAAAGCAACCCATCCACTTGTACATCTTAGCATGCACCGAGGACGGTGCAATCTTTAAGTGTGGGGAGGTCGATACCGATCTCCATGTGTTAGCTATTTTCTTCTTCCCAACACCATTGTTTTATTGTTGCATTGCATAATAGATTGCATGTGTAGTTGATTGTTTGCATTTAAGTACTACTTAGTTGAAAAATAATAAGTTTCTTTTTAAGATCCTATTTTTGAAAAATTTCACTAATTTAAATTAAAAAAAAATTTAAAATTTTCTATGTGTTAAATTTGTTTAAAGTTGTATCTGGAACATGGTTTTTGAGACAAAGAACACACAACCTGTGAGATTTTGAGCTTATTTACATGGTTACATTATTTAACCATAAATTTTTATTCTTGTGTGTTTTCTTCTCTATGATTGCAATCTTTGCTTTGTTCCATTCTATATGTCCAATATTTGGTGTATTTATATGCTTGCATATGATTGAGGCCATTACTTGTTTAGCTCACTTATCCCAAATAAGCCTACCCTTTAAATCATCCTTGTCACCACTTTGAGCCTTATAAACCCCCATTTATTCTATATTTTACCACATCACTAGCCTTAAGCAGAAAAATAATTAAATATCCAAATTGAATCTTTGGTTAGCTTAAGATAGGAATTGTGTAACAATTAATTGTGGAGAAACTGTGGGAACATGGGTTAATAAGGGAATGTGTTATGTTTCTACCATGATAAAATAATGGGAATTTGTGCACCTACTCATGTGAAACTATAAAAAAATCAAATTTCCATGTGCATTGATAAGCTATGTTTATTTTCATGTTCAAAAAAAAATCCAAAAAAAAAATCAATAAATAAGTAAATAAATAAGGGGACAAAATTACCCCAATGCTAAGTTTAATAATGAAAGATCAATGCACATGTGATAAATTAAAAAGAAAAGTTGATACATGAGTATGTGATGCAAAAGTGGGAATTTCGGGTAGTTAGGCATGAATTAGAATTATATAGAGTATATGTATGTTAGGTAAAAGTTTATGTTAATTAAAGATTCAATTTATAGCTCACTTAGCCATATATATATATACCTTCACTCTTACCTTAGCCCCATTACAACCTTGAAAAGACCTCATGATGTTTGCATTGGTACATTAAATTTTTGTTGATTGGTTAGATGAAGAACAAAGTTTAGAAAGTATGATTAGAGAAGAGTAGAGTGAATTACCCTATACACTTGAGAGACTAGAGTGATATACACTACCAGTGAGGGTTCAATGCTTGATTCTATGTTCCCTGCTTTCATGAGCTATCTTCTTACAAGTTTACTTGTCTTTTATTGTAAGATTTGAATTAGTGAAATCTGATTTATGTTTGTCTTGAAGAGCTTATTTACTTTTAACCAAGTAGATAGAAACATCTTAGCATGTAGTTGCATTCATATAGATAGGTTGCATTTCATACTTTCTACCATTCATCTTCACTCTCTTATAGCTTCTCTTGAGCTTAGCATGAGGACATGCTAATGTTTAAGTGTGGGGAGGTTGATAAACCACTATTTCATGGTTTATTTTATGCTCAATTGAGTGGTTTTTATCAACTCTTTACCAACTTATTCATACTATTTGCATAGTTTTACATTTGCCTTCCTAATTATGTGCTTTGATTGAAAACATGCTTCTTTGGCCTTAAGTTCCTTATGTTTAATCCTCTCTTATTACCATTAGATGCCTTGCTATGTGTGTTAAGTGATTTCAGAGATTACAGGGAAGGAATGGCTCAGAGGATGGAAAGGAAGCATGCAAAAGTGGAAGGAATACAAGAAGTTGGAGAAATTGCTAAGCTGTCCAGCCTGACCTCTTCGCACTCAAACGGCTATAACTATAGCTACAGAGATCCAAATGATGCGGTTTCAGTTGCGTTGGAAAGATAACGTCCGGAACTTCGATTTGATCTATAATTTGCCATAGTTTCCCTGATGATAAGTGATACGAACGCGTGATCTACGCGGATGCATCGCAATGGCGAAAAAACCAGCGTATTTGAATTCGAAACCAGCGAATTCTGGGTTGTTTCTGACCCAGTTCTCGGCCCAGAAAACACAGATTAGAGGCTATAAAGTGGGAGAATGCATCCATTCACAATCATAAGCCCATTATTTACTTTTAATAATTTAGATGTAGTTTTTAGAGAGAGAGGTTCTCTCCTCTCTCTTAGGATTTAGGATTAGGATTCCTCTTAAAGGATTTAGAATTTCAACTCTTCATCAGGTTCAATATTTCTCTTTTACTTTTAGATATTTTAATACTATCCTTTAATTACTTATGTTGCCAGATTGGCTTATGAATTCTTTATGTTTAGATTGATTTTCTCTTATTTAATGCAATTGAGGTATTTCAGATCATTGATTCTTATTTAGCTTTTTTATGTTATTGGCTTTAATTGATTAACTGGAAGCTCTTGAGTTATCAACTATCCGTGATTGGTTGTTATGTCGGCTAAATTGACTGGTATTCCACTAACTCTTGTCTTTCCTTAGGAGTTGGCTAGGACTTGGGAATCTAACTAATTAGTTCACTTGACTTTCCCTTGCTTTCATAAAGGTTAACTAAGTGGGATTAACTTCCATTCTCATAGGTGTAACTAGGATAGGACTTCCAAATTTTCATACCTTGCCAAGAGATTATTTTACAGTTATTTATTTATTTTATTTGTCATTTAAATCACTTGTCCCTTACTTTCAAAACTCCAATTTACAAAACTCATAACCAATAATAAGAACATACCTCCCTGCAGTTCCTTGAGAAGACGACCCGATGTTTAAATACTTCGGTTATCAATTTTAAAGGGGTTTGTTACTTGTGACAACCAAAACGTTTGTACGAAAGGATTTTCTGTTGGTTTAGAAGCTATACTTACAATGCGATCATATTTTTGCATTTCTTTACCGATAAAAAAACCGATTGTCACTTGTCCCCAAGCAACTAAAAACAAAATAGGATAAAAAGAAGAGAATATACAATGAATTCCAAACTTATCAATGAAAATTAGCTTCAATTAGATGAGCGGGACTTGTAGCCTTTTTGCTTCTGAACAGTTTTGGCATCTCACTTTATCCTTTGAAGTTCAGAATGGTTGGCATCTATAGAAACTTAGAATTTAGATAGTGTTATTGATTCTCATAGTTCAGTATGTTGATTCTTGAACACAGCTACTTTATGAGTCTTGGCCGTGACCCTAAGCACTTTGTTTTCTAGTATTATCACCGGATACATAAATGCCACAGACACATAACTGGGTGAACCTTTTCAAATTGTGACTCAGCTTTGCTAGAGTCCCCAGTTAGAGGTGTCCATAGCTCTTAAGCACATTCTTTTTGCTTTGGACCACAACTTTAACCGCTCAGTCTCAAGCTTTTCACTTGACACCTTCATGCCACAAGCACATGATTAGAGACAGCTTGGTTTAGCCGCTTAGGCCAGGATTTTATTCCTATGGGCCCTCCTATCCATCAATGCTCAAAGCCTTGGATCCTTTTTCTACCCTTGCCTTTTGGTTTAAAGGGTTACTGGCTTTTTCTGCTTGCTTTTTCTTTTTCTTTCTTTTTTTTTTCGCAAGCTTTTTCTATTCACTGTTTTTTCTTACTTCAAGAATCAATTTTATGATTTTTCAGATTATCAATAACATTTCTCCTTTTTCATTATTCTTTCAAGAGCCAACAAATTTAACATTCATAAACAACAATATAAAAAATATGCACTGTTCAATCATTCATTCAGAAAACAAAAGGTATTGCCACCACATCAAAATAATTAAACTAATTTCAAGATAGAATTCGAAACCATGTACTTCTTGTTCTTTTGCAATTAAAACATTTTTTTCGTTTAAGAAAGGTGATGGATTCATAGGACATTCATAGCTTTAAGACATAGACACTAGACACTAATGATCATGTAATAAAGACACAAACATAGACAAAACATAAAGCATAATTTTCGAAAAATAGAAAAATAAAAACAAGAAAATTAAAGAACGGGTCCACCTTAGTGATGGCGGCTAGTTCTTCCTCTTGAAGATCTTATGGAGTGCTTGAGCTCCTCTATGTCTCTTCCTTGCCTTTGTTGCTCCTCCCTCATAGCTCTTTGGTCTTCTCTAATTTCATGGAGGAGGATGGAATGCTCTTGGTGCTCCATCCTTAGTTGTCTCATGTTGGAACTTAATTCTCCTAGGGAGGTGTTGATTTACTCCCAATAGTTTTGTGGAGGAAAATGCATCCCTTGAGGCATCTCAGGGATTTCATGATGAGGAATTTCCTCATGCTTTTGTTGAGGTCCATGAGTGGAATCTCTTGTTTGCTCCATCCTTCTCTTAGTGATGGGCTTGTCCTCTTCAATGAGGATGTCTCCCTCTATGACAATTCCAGCTGAATTGCATAGGGTACAGATGAGATGAGGGAAGGCTAACCTTGCCAAAGTAGAGGGCTTGTCCGCCACCTTGTAGAGTTCTAGGGATATGATCTCATGAACTTCTACTTCCTCTCCATTCATGATACTATGGATCATGATAGCCCGGTCTATTGTAACTTCAGACCGGTTGCTAGTAGGAATGATAGAGCGTTGGATGAACTCCAACCACCCCTAGCCACGGGTTTGAGGTCAAGCCTTCTTAGTTGAACTGACTTGCCTCTTGAATCTCTCTTCTATTGAGCGCCTTCCACACAAATTTCCCTAAGGACTTGGTCCAACCTTTGATCAAAGTTGACCCTTCTAGTGAAAGGGTGAGGATCTCCTTGCATTATAGGCAAGTTGAATGCCAACCTCATATTTTCTGGACTAAAATCCAAGTAATTCCCCCGAACCATTGTGAGCCAATTCTTTGGGTTCGGGTTCATACTTTGGTCATGGTTCCTAGTGATCCATGCATTGGCATAGAACTCCTGAACCATTAAGATCCTGACTTGTTGAATAGGGTTGGTGAGGATTTCCCAACATCTTCTTCGAACTTCATGTCAGATCTCCGGATATTCACTCTTTTTGAGCTTGAAGGGGACCTCAGGGATCACCTTTTTCTTGGCCACAACTTCATAGAAGTGGTCTTGATGGACCTTTGAGATGAATCTCTCCATCTCCCATGACTCAGAGGTGGAAGCAATTGTCTTCTCTTTCCTCTTTCTAGAGATTTTTCTGGCCTTAGGTGCCATTAGTGGTTATGGAAAACAAAAAGCTTTAGCTTTTCCCACACCAAACTTAGAAGATTTGCTCGTCCTCGAGCAAAAGGAGAAAGAAATGAGTAGAAGAAGAAGAAGTGGAGGAGATGGAGGTGAGGAAAAGGTTCGGCCAAGTGGGGTGTAATGTGTATGATGTGTGAAATTGAAGGTGGTAAGGAGGGGTATTTATAGGGTAAGGGAGAGAGGGAATTCGGCCATGTGTGGGTGGGTTTGGGAGGGAAATGGTTTGAATTTGAATGGTGAGGTAGGTGGGATTTAATGATGGATGGATGTGAGTGGTGAAGAGAATATGGGGAAGAGGGTAGGATTTGATAGGTGAGGGGTGTTTGGGGAAGAGGTTTTGATGGGATTGGTCAAGGGTGTTTAGGGAAGAGTGTTATGGAAAGGTGTGAAGAGGAGAGAAGAAGAGGTGGGGGTAAGTGGGGATCCTGTGGGGCCCACAGATCCTGAGGTATCAAGGAATTTGAGTCCCTGCACCATTCTGGCGTTCAAACGCCCATTCTGTGCTAATTCTGGCGTTTAACGCCAGCTTTGCTATCTTTCCTGGCGTTAAACGCCACTCTGCTGCCCATTTCTGGTGTTAAACGCCAGCCAGATGCCAGACAGCCCTTTCTGGTGTTAAATGCCCAGAGTGCTGTCCATTCTGGCGTTTAATGCCCAGAATACTGCCAGGCTGGGCGTTAAACGCCTATTCTGCAATCCTTACTGGCGTTTAAATGCCAGTAAGCCTGTCCTCCAGGGTGTGCTATTTTTAATGCTGTTTTTCATTCTGTTTTTGATTTTTTATTTGTTTTTGTGACTTCACATGATCATCAACCTAAAGAAAACATAAAATAACAATGGAAAATAAATAAATATAATTAAATAACATTGGGTTGCCTCCCAACAAGCGTTTCTTTGATGTCAATAACTTCACAGAGACTCAGAGCTTGATGTTGGCCTCCCAACACCAAAATTAGAAGTTGAGTGTGGGAGCTCTAATTGACTCTGTGTTGAGAGAAGCTTTTCATGCTTCCTCTCCATGGTTACAGAAGAAGATCCTTGAGCTTTAAACACAAGGTAGTCCTCATTCAATTGAAGGACTAACTCTCCTCTGTCCACATCAATCACAGCTCTTGCTGTGGCTAGGAAGGGTCTTCCAAGGATGATGGATTCATCCTCTTCTTTTCCAGTATCTAGGATTATGAAATCAGCAGGGATGTGCAGGCCTTCAACCTTCACCAAGACATCCTCTACAAGTCCATAAGCCTGTTTCCTTGAATTGTCTTCCATCTCTAGTGAGATTCTTGCAGCTTGCACCTCAAAGATCCCTAGTTTCTCCATTACAGAGAGGGGCATGAGGTTTATCCCTGACCCCAGGTCACACAAAGCCTTTTCAAAGGTCATGGTGCCTATGGTACAAGATATTAAGAACTTTCCAGGATCCTATTTCTTTTGAGGTAATTTCAATTGAACCAGATCATTTAGTTCATTGATGAGCAATGGGGGTTCATCCTCCCAAGTCTCATTACCAAATAATTTGGCATTTAGCTTCATGATTACTCCTAGATATTGAGCAACTTGCTCTTCAATAATATCTTCATCTACTTCAGAGGAAGAATACTCATCAGAGCTCATGAATGGCAGCAGTAAGTTCAGTGGAATCTCTATGGTCTCTATATGAGCCTCAAATTTCTTTGGTTCCTCATTAGGGAACTCCTTGGTAGCCAGTGGACGTCCATTGAGGTCTTCTTCAGTGGAAATCACTGCCTTTTCTTCCTCACTAGGTTCGGCCATGTTGGTTATATTTATGGCCTTGCACTCTCTTTTTGGATTCTCTTCTGTATTGCTTGGGAGAGTACTAGGAGGGAGTTCAGTAACTCTTTTACTCAACTGACCCACTTGTGCCTCCAAATTTCTAATGGAGGACCTTGCTTCAGTCATGAAACTGAGAGTGGTCTTAGATAGATCAGAGACTACAGTTGCTAAGTCAGAATGGCTCTGCTTAGAATTCTCTGTCTGTTGCTGAGAAGATGATGGAAAAGGTTTGCTATTGCCAAACCGTGCTCTCCTACCATTATTATTATTGAAGCCTTGATTAGGCTTCTATTGATTCTTCCATGAGAGATTAGGATGATTCCTCCATGAAGGATTGTAGGTGTTTTCATAGGATTCTCCCATGTAATTCACCTCTTCCATTACAGGATTCTCAGGGTCATAGGCTTCTTCTTCAAAGGAAGCTTCCTTAGTTCTGCCTGTTGCAACTTGTATTCCAGACAGACTCTGAGAAATCATATTGACTTGCTGAGTCAATATTTTATTCTAAGCCAATATTGCATTCAGAGTATCAATCTCAAGAACTCCTTTCTTCTGAGTTGTCCCGTTATTCACAGGATTCCTTTCAGAAGTGTACATGAACTGGTTATTTGTAACCATTTCAATGAGTTCCTGGGCTTCTGCAGGCATCTTCTTCAGATGAAGAGATCCTCCAGCAAAGTGGTCCAATGATATCTTGGACAATTCAAACAGACCATAATAGAATATACATATGATGCTCCATTCTGAAAACATGTCAGAAGGACACCTTCTGATCAATTGCTTGTATCTTTCCCAAGCTTCATAGAGGGATTTACCTTCCTTCTGTCTGAAGGTTTGGACTTCCACTCTAAGCTTGCTCAACTTTTGAGGTGGAAAGAATTTGGCCAAGAAAGCATTGACCAACTTTTTCCAAGAGTTCAGGCTATCTTTAGGTTGTGAGTCCAACCATGTCCTAGCTCTGTCTCTTACAGCAAAGGGGAAAAGCATAAGTCTGTAGACCTCAGGATTAACCCCATTGGTCTTAACAATGTCACAGATTTGCAAGAATTCAGCTAAAAACGGATGAGGATCTTCTAATGGAAGTCCATAAAACTTGCAATTCTGCTGCATCAGAGAAACTAATTGAGGCTTAAACTCAAAGTTGTTTGCTCCAATTGTAGGAATTGAGATGCTCCTTCCACAGAAGTCAGAAGAGGGTGCAATAAAGTCACCAAGCATCTTCCTTGCATCTCCACCATTGTTGTTGGGTTCGGCCATCTCTTCTTCTTTTTCGAAAAATTCTATCAGGTCCTCTCCAGAGTGTTGTGCTTTAGCTTCTCTTAGCTTTCTCTTTAGAGTCCTTTCAAGTTCTGGATCAGCTTCAACAAGAATTTTCTTATCCTTGCTCCTGCTCATATGAAAAAGAAGAGAACAGAAAAGAATAGGAATCCTCTATGTCACAGTATAGAGATTCCTTTATGTGAGTAGAAGAATAGAAAAGTAGAATGAAGAAGAGAGAAGATGAAGAATTCAAACACAGAGAGGGAGAAATGGTTCGAATTATAAGAAGAAAAGAAGTGTTAGTAAATAAATAGATAAATAGAAAGAGATGAGAGAGAGAGGATTCAAATTTTAAATTAAAATAAAAGAAAAATATTTTTATTTTTGTATTAATTATTGGTTAGAATTCGAAAATTAAGGGAAGAAATAAAATAAAAATTGAAAACTAAATAAATTAATTAATTAAAAAGATTTTTGAAAAAGTGGTTAGTGATTTTCAAAAATTGGAGAGAGAAAAGTAGTTAGGTGGTTTTGAAAAATATATGATTGAAATAGTAAACTTTTAAAATCAAACAAAAAGTTAAGTAGTTAATTGAAGAAGATTTGAAAATCAATTTTAAAAAGATAAGAAGTTAGAAAAGGATTTTGAAATTAAATTTTGAAAAAGATATGATTGAAATCTATTTTGAAAAAGATTTGAAAAGGAAATTAAAAGGATTTGATTTTTTTTAAATTAAAGTTGATTACTTGACTAACAAGAAACTAAAAGATATGATTCTAGAATTTAAAGATTGATCCTTTCTTAATAGGCAAGTAACAACTTGAAATTTTTGAATCTAAATATTAATTGTTAGCATTAATTATAAAATAAGAAAAAGATTTTGAAAATTTTCGAAAATATTAAAAAAATAAAAAATATTTGATTTTTGAAAAAAATTTGAAAAAGATAGAAATTTTAAATTGAAATTTTGACTTGACTAAAAAGAAACAACTAAATTTTAAAACTTTATGACTAAATCAATCTAGAATTTCGAAAATTATGAGCAAAATAAGGAAAAGATATTTTTTTTTATTTTTGAGATTTTAATGATGAGAGAGAAAAACACAAAAATGAAACAAAACATTAAAATTGAAGATCAAAACAAAATATGCATGCAAGAACACTTTGAATGTCAAGATGAACACCAAGAACACTTTTGAATGTCAAGATGAATACTAGGAACTTATTTTTGAAAAATTTTTAAGAAAAGAAACACATGCAAGACACCAAATTTAAAAATTTTTAAACTTTAGACAATAAGAATTCAAAAATGCATATGAAAAACAAGAAAAGACATAAAACAAGAAAAACACAAGATCAAACAAAGACAGTCATCAAGAGCAATTTGAAGATCATGAAGAACACATGCATGAATTTTTCGAAAATTTAAAGAAAGATTAAAAAGATGCAATTGACACCAAACTTAAAATTTGACACAAGACTCAAATATGAAATTTTTAGTTTTTATGATTTTATTAAAATTTATTTGGATTTTTTGAAAATTAATTAGGAAAAGAAAATAAAGAAATTTAAATTTTTTAATAAGAATTCCAGGAATCATGCAATGTTAGTCTAAAGCTTCGGTCCAAAAATTTAGACATGGCTTAATAGCCAGCCAAGCTTTATGTGAAAGCTTCGTTCCAAAAGATTAGACATGGCCAATGGCCAGCCAAGCTTCAGCAGAGCATTACATACAACAGCCAAATTTATGGGAATCAAAAAGCTTCTGCAATGATAAGTGGAAGCCTCGGTCCAAAAGAATTTAGACATGGCTTGACAGCCAGCCAGGCTTCAACAGATCATGATGAAACTCTAAAATTCATTCTTAAGAATTCTGAAGAACAAAATATTTTAATTTTTTGTATTTATTTTTTTTGAAATTAAATAAAAATTAAAAAGCTTAAAATTAAAATAAAATTACCTAATCTGAGCAACAAGATGAACCGTGTAACACTCTCACTATCAGAAGTCACGCTTCCGGCTGCGCTACTCTGATAGAAAGAAGTATTATGACTACTTTACATACTAAATACTAAAATAGGAGCCTGTGACTCGACACTGTATCGCTGATTTCTTTGAAAACCGAAAATAAATACTTTATCTTAAGAAAAAATACAAGCAGGCATAGAATCATATACAAGACTCCTTACATAACAATTTATAATATAATATACATATAAAACATACAACACCTATCCCTCTTACAAACTTGTACTAAGAAAGACGAGGGAAGAAAATAATCTAATTAATACAACATATAAACCAAATGCAGTATAACTCTTCATAATGCTTCATCCGGTTCCTGAAAAGGTACAACTGTAGGGGGGTGAGAACCTAACCACATGGTCTCACCACAGAGTTTCAAAGTTGTCATAAGAAGATATTTAATAAGAAAACTGTTTTCAAGCTCAGTGATTATCATTGCTTTATGAATCTTTTAAAAAGCCAATAGGTGATCGTTCAAAACTTTAAGAAACAATAATCTTTCAGAATTCCGAAACCTTTCCTTTCTTATAAGAAAATCTCAATCAGAAACCAACCACGCAATCAAACAACACAAAACTTTATGGGTAACTCTTGAATCGAAGGAATTTGATAAGACCAATAAGATGAAAAACAATGCAGTATTTTGAAACGAATTCAAGCTGAGTCAAGTAAATATGAGGTTTGCAAAAGAAGAATATCCAAATCAAAGACAAAGTTTATAGAACTCAAGAGTATGGTAAAAAAAATATTTTCGAATGCATTGTTCGTAAAGAATGGAAACTTAAGGGAAAATCATTTCATGTTCTGAAAGAGAAAATGGGTAACAAACATTCTTCAAAAGAGTAATAAAAGCGTAAATGTGGCATTATTTCAATATAAATTCAAGTGGAAATAGATTACACAAACTTTGTAAATGGAAAGATTAATTTGGCTAAGAGCAAAATTGTATTTTCTCTTCTTTTTCAAGCATGTATGAAAACTACAATCTTGTTGGAAGAAAATCTGAGATAAAGTTTTACTCATAAAAGAAAAGATGATGCATTACAATCGAACATGTTTAAATCACATATAGAAATTTTCAAAGTATAAGGTAAAAGAGTGTAGACTGAATTGAAAGTGATTTTATTAAAACTTCAATAGACGGTTATATCGCCCCAAAACAAGTTCAAATCACACCAAAGAGAGGCACTGCTCAAGTAAAGCAATTCAAGTCAGGGACAACTTTGCATAAAAATAAATCAAAACTTGTTTAAAAAAAAATTTAAAACAAAACTTTAATAATATACTTGAAGTCACAACTTTATAAGGATGTTCAATAATATTAAGATGTGCTAAAAAGGAAACTAACTCATTTTAAGAAAGAAACTTAAATTAAAGTATTTCAATTAGAATTCATAAAGCATGTCACTCATAGAAACGAAAAGCTTAAGAAGAAACTTAGCAACTTAAAAAGTTGATTCAAAACTTAAATTTCTTCAAAAGAATTCAAAACCTTTTCAAAAATGGTTCAAAACAAAATTCTGAAAGTATACTTGAAATAACCACCTCGCAAGTATCATTTAAGATGATCACGATGTGCTTAGAACGAAATCAGCCCATGGAAGAAAGGATCTTTAAGTTAAGAGAATTCAAACAAGAACTCATTGGGTGTGGATTATCAAATGAGTTTCCAATTGGTCTAAAGGAATACAAAACGCACCAGGAAGACAACTCAATCAATAGAAAATTCTCAAGAAAGAACCTTTGACTAAAGAAAGACAAATAAAAGGACAATGGTGCATTAGATGGAAACGAATTCAAGTTGACTCGGATGAGAATGAGATTCACAAGAAATAGAAAACTAAGACTAATGGTGACGTTCAAAAAAATAATAAAAGAGTAATTAAAAACAGAATCAAATATGACATCCATAGAAATAAAAAGTTTCAGGAAGAAATTGGTCCATTCATGAGAATTAAGACATGAGTCCAACATATATATTTTTTTTGTAAGAACAACAATTGCATAAATAATATAGTATGCTAAACCAAATTTTAATAAAAAAAAAATAATAAATTAGGTGAAGCTTACCAAACAAAACCAACTGAAAAGAGACAAAAACCTTTCTTTGAAAAAATATTTAAATATATAGTTAAATAAGGATATTCGTAAAAACTGTAATAAGATTGTAAGAAAATCAAATTGTATTTAAAGTATATATGCATTTCCATAAATCAGTGAAGAAGCAGGAGACGTATTGGAAACCACTAGTTTTAAACTGTATAAGAAACTTTCAATATTTATATAAAGAAGTATCTATCAAATTAAAAGTGGTTGTATATTTCAAATCAAAAACGGTTTTGTTAAGATTAAAAAAAACGGTTTTGTTAAGATTTAAAGAATGGCTGTAATTATCATCGAATAAGAGAAAAACTAAATTACAATTTGTTTACAAAAGACTCAAAATATGAACTTAAAAAGGGATCCTACATCAAAACAGATTCAGATGTATATCAAAAAAAATACATGATTCAAAAGGAAGTGCCTAAATAAAGAAGGTAAATACACCAAGGGTTTTAAACAGACATATGCAGTTAGGATCAAACAAGAGCGTACGTGAACAAGAGAGTAGGATTGAAAGATAATATGTTCACTTTCCAAGAAAAGTATCGCAGACAAGAACCTTAGATCATACCAAGCAGGAATAAGATACGTGATATTCGCAAAGTTCAAGACACCTAACCGAGTAACCTCAAGAATTAACTCCTAATGTTCCCAAAACCCGCGATTCACATTACCTATGACTTGCATGAATTCACTAACAATTCCCAATCCAAAACATAACTCTTCCTTTGATAATTAAAGTAATCTTAAATCATATAATGCTTAAAATTAAACCTTTTAAAATAACTACTTCTAATTTTATAAAATTTCGGCAGCATCTTCTCTAAAACTCGGATTCTACCACCCTTTCGGGTCCCATCCAAACATTTCTCAAACCTTTTCTCAACCATTTCCAAACCTCAATCATTTTTCAAAATTAAACCAATTCTAATATCAAATTATTTTCAAAGCGAATCAATGGCAATAATAAATCTCTTTTTAAAATCAAACTAGCTCAAATACTAAATCATTTATAAATTCAGACTAACTCAAAATCAAACCATTTCCAAAATTAATTCATTTTCATATTTCAAATCATTTCCAAAGCCGATTCGTTTATATTCTCAAACACAGCTTCAAAACCAAGAAATCCACTTTTCATAATAAACAAATAATAACCTTTTAAACTAATTTCCTTTCAGCAAAATTATAATATTAAGTAAAATTTTTAATTTAATTTTCAAAATTTAATTTAATTATTTTTAATAAAATATTTTCTGAAAATAAAGTCTTTAATGAATAAATAAATTAAAATTAACTTATGATAATATTTTTTGAAAATCATGGGTCTTACAAACCGTCAGTTGTCCAAACTCGAACAATCCCCGGCAACAGCTCCAAAAACTTGGTACGCAAAATCGTGATTATTAGTTCCCTGGTTATAGTGCCAAAAACTTGGTGTGGGAGAACGTGATTTCAAGACTTCTTCACAATTCTGTGTAACTGACCAGCAAGTGCACTGGGTTGTCCAAGTAATACCTTACGTGAGTAAGGGTCGATCCCACGGAGATTGTCGGCTTGAAGCAAGCTATGGTCATCCTTGTAAATCTCAGTCAGGAAAATTCAAATGGTTATGAGGTTTTGATTATTAAACTATAAATAAAATATAAAATAAGATAGAGATACTTATGTAATTCATTGGTGGAGATTTCAGATAAGCATCTGGAGATGCTTTGTTGCTTCTGAACTTCTGCTTTCCTACTGCCTTCTTCCAACCATGCGTTACCTCCTTCCATGGCAAGCTGTATGATCCTCTCGGATGAAAACAAATCCATATGCGCTGTCACCGCACGGCTAATCATCTGTCGGTTCCCGCTAGCGTCGGAATAGGACCATTGTCCTTTTGCACACTGTCACTGCGCCCAACATTCGCAAGTTTGAAGCTCGTCACAGTCATCCCTTCCCAGATCTTACTCGGAATACCACAGACAAGGTTTAGACTTTCCGGATCTCAGGAATGCTGTCAATGGTTCTAGCCTATACCACGAAGACTCTGATCTCACAGAATGGAATGCTCTGTTGTTAGGAGAGCAATCCTGCATCGTGAACCAGGAGGCCAAGAGATACACACTCAAGCTATTGCAGATAGAACGGAAGTGGTTGTCAGGCTCGCGTTCATAAGTAAGAATGATGATGAGTGTCACGGATCATCACATTCATCAGGTTGAAGTGCGAGTGAATATCTTAGAATAAGAATAAGCTTGAATTGAATAGAAGAACAATAGTACTTTGCATTAATTCATGAGGAACAGCAGAGCTCCACACCTTAATCTATGGGGTGTAGAAACTCCACTGTAGAAAATACATAAGTGAAAGGTCTAGGCATGGCCATGAGGCCAGCCTCTCCAAACGTAAAATATGGCAAAAAGCTCTAGAATAAATCTTTAAAAGTAGTTTTTTTAATAAACTAGTAGCCTAAGGTTACAGAAAATGAGTAACTAAGTGCAGAAATCTACTTCCGGGGCCACTTGGTGTGTGCTTGGGCTGAGCATTGAAGCTTTTTCGTGCATAGGTGTTCCTGGAGTTAAACGCCAGCTTTGGTGCCAGTTTGGGTGTTTAACTCCAATTCTGGTGCCAGTTTGGGCATTTTACGCCAAGATATTTTAGGTTGACTTTGAACGCCAGTTTGGGCCATCAATTCTCGGACAAAGTATGGACTATTATATATTGATGGAAGGTGAAGAATGTCTACTTTCCAATGCAATTGAGAGCGCGCCAATTGGGCTTTTGTAGCTCCAGAAAATCCACTTCGAGTGCAGAGAGGTCAGAATCCAACAGCATCTACAGTTCTTTTTCAGCTTCTGAATCAGATTTTTGCTCAGGTCCCTCAATTTCAGCCAGAAAATACCTGAAATCACAGAAAAATACTCAAACTCATAGTAAAGTCCAGAAATGTGATTTTTGAATAAAAACTAATAAAAATATAATAAAAAGTAATTAAAACATACTAAAAACTATGTAAAAACAATGCCAAAAGGGTATAAATTATCCGCTCATCAAGGGACAATCATAACAGAGGAGGCAGAGATAACAATGGAAACCAGAGGTGGAATAACAGTAACAACATCAGATAGCAGAATCAGAATCAGACCTACAAAGCACCTCATCTAGGGCATCCTCAAGCATCTCAGCAGACCCCTCAGATCACTTATTCCTCTTCATCTTCTAATGATGAGTTATTACACTCTATTGATCGGAGACAGCAGGCCATGGAAAATAACCTTACTTTTACCCTAAATGGTCTGAACTCTACCTTGCAAGCTCTTGTCTCACAGATTGGGTCACTAAATAACTCCACTAACCAACCTTCGAGCTCCAGTGGACTTCCTTCTCAACCCTTACCTAATCCCAAGGGTGGCATTAATGCCATCACTATGAGATTCAGAACAACATTGCAGAAGAGGAACCAAGAGGAGCCAAGTCCACCAGAACACACCCCAGTTGAAGATGCAGTGGAAATAGAAGATGCTTAAGAAGAAGAGGACACACAGGACATAGTTGAAGAAGAGGAAACTCAACCATAGGGTGAAGTACCAAAGGATGCTGAAACTATGGATAACACCCGTCCTGTTCCCTTTCCACAACTCACAAGGAAGCCCAGGAAGCAGATGGAACTCGATCCCAAAATGGTAGAAATATTCAAAAAGGTTGAGGTAACCGTTCCCCTTTTTGAGGTTATTCAACAGGTACTTAAATATGCAAAGTTTCTGAAGGATTTATGTATACATAAGGATAAAATTAATAAATTAGAAACCACTCCTTTAGGTAGTTCTATCTCTGCTTTAATGGGAGGTATACCTGAAAGCACGTGGAGAACACGATCACAATATGAAGAGTGAAAATAGGCATACAGAAAGCAAGAAAGTCGGTGAATCCAAAAGTAAACAACAAGAGTCAGAAATGGATGGATTTGCGGGAGAAAAAGAGGCTGAAAGACTGAAAGTGCTAGGAAGAGAGGAGAATGGCGGCGGAATCCCTGAATATACGGTGAAAGAAAAGGGAGAAGAAATCGTGGAAAATCATAATAGAGAAGGAGGAAAAGCTATTGACAGAGGAAAAGACATCATAGAGGAACTTGGAAAATTCTATATAACCTATTTGAAAAACGAAGGGCCAAGCACATGGGCCAACATGAAACTGGCCCAAAACAAAAAGAGTCTGAATATGCAGGAAAGAGAGAAGGAAACTATATGGGCCTGGCCATGAAAAGGAAATTTGGACACCTAAGGGGATATTCCAAACCACAAACCAGAAAGTCCCAAGATGGATCAAAACATCAACACGGTGGGCCTCTGTAACAAGAGATTGAGCATGATAGAAAAGGAAGCAAGTGATGAATGTCAATCTAAGTCCCCTACTATACATCAAATTTTATTAGCAAGATGGAAAAAAGGAAAAGAAGTGCCTGAATAGGAAAGCAGAAGGATGACATAAGATGTTGGAAAAAATAAGGGTAGCTGGAAATTTAGAGAAATGCAGGAAAAGAATCTAAAAGGCTGCAGTAAAATAGAAACCCATATCTATAACTCTATAACAGGCGAGATGTACTTCGTTGAATTACCTGAGGAGGAGGGAGATGAAAAAGAAGAAGACTACGAGAAGAAGAACATGACAGAGGCTTGGGAACTGGAACTAGCAAAGAACACCAAGGCTAGACTAAAGTTCAAAAGGAAGAGAGAGGAAGAAGACCAAATGCTGATAGAAAATGGTAACTAGAGAGTTGCAATAGAAGAAGAAGAAATGAGCTACTACCAGAAAGGAAGAACACTAATGGATGGAGCCATGGGAGCAGAGAATAGAATGATACAACATACAGAAGCATTGCAGGGAACGCAGGCAACCAAATGATGGCTGAGGAAACAGGCTTTACCATGCCCCCACCCTCATCCATAACCATTTTAAGCTGGAACTGTCGTGGGTTGGCGGCGCCCGCGACAGTCTTTGAACTAAGAAATATGTGCAAACAGATATAGCCGACCATTGTGTTTTTAATGGAAATTAAAGCTAAGGAGAAATGTATTAGGAGCATTAAGAAGAAACTCAAGTTTACTAACTACTTTAAT